>NC_039284.1:5278877-5481377 GCF_003368295.1 Carassius auratus
TTAAGGTTTGGGTTGGGTTAAAGGATCTAGAATATGGTCATGCAGAATAAGCCATTAATATATGACTAATAAGTACTAATAAACAGCTTTTAAGATGGTAATATGCATGCTTATAAGCAATTAGTCAATATAGTAGGAACTGGTCCTTAAAGTGTTTTCCAAAAATCTGTCACTACTTCCATTACATCACGACTTAAAGGATTTTTTGTCTGGGTTTAGTGAATGTAAAGTCTCTAAGATGGTTCTTACAGTTTTAGTATTGTGACTAAAGTATAGTAATCCTGCTGTAAAGTTGTGTCCGACTGATTGTATTTTCAAAACTTACATTGACGCCTTCACAATGTTGTAATATCCAGTGGGAAATTATGTTTTATAATGTTTTGGGGCATGTCAATTACAGACTTATGATAGGGGTTAAATTAGTCATGATTGAAGTTATAATTGTCAATCTTTGTTCTATAATTACATTGTAGGTTTATCAACTTAGCATAATAACTGACTGTGATTAGTTATATTAAAATTATTGAATATGGAAAAAAACTCCAGACTACATCTTTGGTCCTACATGATAAAAACTAAAGCCTCAAATGGCCTGAACTTGCTTTTAACTGAAAGCATCAGTGATAAGCTTACATTTATTATGAAAATACAACAAACAATATTGTTGTGATGTTGGTTTAATGACTTAGTTATGTCTATTTAATGATTACTATAATTTAATTAGATTAATTAATGAGCATATCGTTTAATTAGTGTGATTAACTTTTTAATTGATTTACACTTGTAGTATGCATTTTGCATACTGAATAATGCTAAATACTGCTCATGTAGGTGGTTGGATTGGCATTTCTCTCTCAACATAATTGTGCACGGCAGCATAAGAATGATAAAAAAAACCATAGTCAACCAACATGCATTATGCATATTTGCACTTCATTTTGTTGCATTAGCATTAAAAAAATTGTGTTTCTCAGAAAGTTAAAAAGAGAAAGAAATATGAAAGTGTGTTAGTTTTTCTTTAACTGAAATCACTTGAATGCACATAACGTCATGATTATTATTTCTAAACTCATAAGTGGGAACTTCCCAGGAGGTCTTCAAGGCGATGCTGTATGTGAACATGCCAGGCTCAAACCCGGTGTGGGGTTCTGACTGCCGCGGCATGTTTATCATTTGACAGGACACTCAACACTCCACGCCCAGCTAAACGACCCAGAGCTGGTCTGGAGAGCCATGCTTAGTTACTGATGAATCAGCTGTTGACAGCAGCTATTTGGGGACTTCATCCCTGTGGATTTGGGGAAACATCAGCTTCCAGTCCTTGATCGTTACAAGATCACGGGCTTACACATACTCACAGTCCCCTATAGACAGCCATAGTGATAGGTTTGTGTTGTTTCAGGGTGTTGTGCCGTACAGCTGTCATCACACCCATCATATGCAGATGACCGAAACACTGCAACACAAGTGTGCAACTATGCACCAGTAGCTAAACACATGACTGACCCTTCAACAAACAGACATGGGTTAGGTGAGAGAAGTGTGACTTGACTTGTTTATCCTCAGAGTATTTAATTTAACACACCATGGGGCTGAGAAGTTATGGATAAAAAAAAAAAAAAGTCATATTGTAGATCATGTTGTAAGTTTGCTAAATCAAATTGTAGGTTGCTCGGCAGTACAAGGGCAGGATTCTGCAAAAACGGTTCTGGTTTAATAGCCGAATTGCTCATATATGTGCAAGGCCCATTTATTGGCAAGCAGGCAGCATTCCCCAGAGAACAAATTACATGCATGCTGATGGTGCTTACTATGGGGTGGTGGATGTATATTGAAATAAATCAGTGTTTTGGACTGATTCATTGAAACTCAGCTTGTCATTTATGTTACTGAGGCCTGTCATAGAAAATTAATGGCCTTAGGAAATGTACTAAAATAATTATCATAGTGTTTTTTTTATGTGTAAGTATTAATTAAATAATGTAATATAATATATAATTAAATTATATATATATATATATATATGGCTCTGACGTTGTCTGTGGTTCAGCAAATTCCTTGACACATCTGTGTGTGGTGGCTCTTGATGCCTTGACCCCAGCCTCAGTCCATTCCTTGTGAAGTTCACTCAAATTCTTGATTCGATTTTGCTTGACAGTCCTCATAAGGCTGCGGTTCTCTCAGTTGGTTGTGCATCTGTTCCTTCCACACTTTTTCTTTCCACTCAATTTTCTGTTAACATGCTCTGATACAGCCAACTTCTTTGGAAATTAATGTTTGTGGCTTACCCTCCTTGAGTTGATTAGCTGATTGGATGTCACCATATTCTAATTTGTTGAATTGGTGGGTTTTGGTTAAATGTGACCCAAAAATCATCACAATTAAAAGAACCAAAGACTTAAAATACTTCACTCTGTGTGCATTGAATTCATTGAATTTATTTAATTCATGAATTTCACAATTTGAGTTGAATTACTGAAATAAATTAACTTTTCCATGACATTCTAATTTATTGAAATGCACACACATATATATATAATATACAGTCATGGCCAAAGATGTTGGCACCCTTGGTAAATATGATCAAAAAAGGCTGTGAAAATTAATCTGCATTGTTAATCCTTTTGATTTTTTATAAAGAAAATTCACAAAAATGTATTTTTCATTGGATCATATGAATTTAAAACGAAGGGGAAATACCATTATGAAATGAATGTTTTTTTCAAATACTTGTTGGACACAATTATTGGCACCCCTAGAAATTCTTATGAGTAAAATATCTCTGAAGTATATTCCCATTCATATTCACAATTTTGAGCACTCCAGCATGATTATAAACATGAAATCGTCCAGCTCTGGCTTCCTGCTTCACAAAAAAATAAAAAGAGCAAGGAAAACAAAGCCCAAATTCCCTTAATCATCCATCACAATGAGAAAAACCAAAGAATATATTTCTGATGTGCAGCAAAAGATAGTTGAGCTTCACAAATTAGTGAAGTGGCTTTAAGAAAAGAGTTACAGCAGTGAAAATACCCATTTTCACCATCAGGCCAATAATTAAGAATTTCCAACCAACAGAAAATGTTCAGAAACTGCCTGGAAGAGGATGTGTGTCTATATCGTCCTAATGCATGGTTAGGAGGTACGTTTGAATGGTTAAAGACTCTCCAAGGGTCACAGCTGGAGAATTGCAGAAAATCGTTGAGTTTCTGGTTCAGAAAACCTTTTAAAAAATGTCAAACAAATGTTTTTTTTTTTTTGTTTTTTTTTTGGAGGGTTACAAGAAAAATTCTCCTAGCAAAAAACAACTCCAGCATATTCAGTTATCAGCCACGACTGTAACTTTAAATGGGAATGACTTCTATGATCAGATGAAACTAAAAAATTAGCTGTGTAGCAGCAAACACTCAAGATGGGTTTGGTGAACACAGAGGAAAAAAAGTACCCCTTGTGTACAATTAAATATACTGCTGTATTTTTTATGTTGTGGGCCTTTATTTCTGCTGGAGGTCTTGGACATCTTTGATTCTATCAAATACCAACAGATAAAAAATCAAAAAGTGACTGACTCTGTTAGAAATCTTATAATGGGCCATGTTTGGATCTTCCAACCGCACAAAAAGCCAAACTGAGCTCAAAACTGTCACTGAGCTCAAAACCAAGCTTCTGCTATAGCCATTCCAGTCCTCTGACCTGAACCCTACAGAAAATGAGAGGAGTGAACTGAAGAGGAGAAGCACCAACATGGAGCTGGGAATCTAAAGGGTCTGGAGTGATTCTGGATGAATGATTCGTCTCTGATCTCTTGTCAGGTGTTCTCTAACCTCATCAGGCATTATAGGAGATAATTTACACCTGTTAAACTGGCAATTGGAGGTTTCAAAAAGTATTGAATAAAAGGGTGCCATTAATTGTGGCCAATGTATATTAGTGAAAAACATTTATTTCATAATGATATTTCACCCCCATTAAAATTTTTCTATTACCTAATGAAAGGATACATTTTTTTGTGATTTTTTCTTAATAAGAAATCAAAAGTATTCACAATGCAAATGAATTTTGAATTATCAGTTCAATATACGTATTCAATATATCAGCAAACCCTGGTATTCATCCATCTTGAGTGTGTTCATCCATCCCAAGCACACAAACATGCATGTGCACAGATAAGGTGCATTTGCACTGAAAATAAGACTTCATAATGTTGCTGGCAGATAGAAGCATCTTTAGGGTCAGGTCATTCTTATTTTGAAAATGTGCTGCTCTCTGCCACCATTTATCTTTCGTGTAAATCGTGAGAGGCTAGGAATGTAGGAACTGTATAATCCTTTATAACACGACTATCTTTCTCTCTTATTTCCGTTATTCCCGATACCCCTTGAACCTCAAATGCACATGTAATTGTCCATGTGCTCCTCTTTAGTGTTCAGTAGCCTCATTACTTCGGCATTGCCAGACCTGTTGGCTTTGGGGTACCTGCAGTTTTAATGATACTGTGAAAATGTATTGGGATGATTCTGAAACCTGGTTACTCTGTTTGATATGGTAATTTAGTAATATGAATTTCTGTTTCTGTGGTGTCTTCATTGATATGTGTCTCTTTCATTTTCGCTTAGATGAAAACTGGGATGACGACCAGCTCTTGGGCTTTGAGCCATGCAATGAAAACCTGGTTACGGGCTGTAACATCATTGATGGGAAGTGTGAATGTGACAGTGTACGAACATGCAACAACCCATTTGAGTTCGCCAGCCAGGAAGCCTGTCAGACAGCCCTGCAGAAGATTGAAGGTACCTCTTATTTTTCCATTATTATTATTTTTCTCTCTCTGTCTACTTCTAGCATAAAGCTTGTACCTGCCTGCGCATATCTTTCTGCAGTAGACATAATGTCATCATGTTGTTTAATGCATTCTTGATGGGTTTCATCTTTAAAATATGTGTTTGAACTCTCGAGTTTGTGAGCATACTAGAAAAATTGTTGCAAGGTAAAACTAGCATAGTATTAAATATAGCACAAATGTTATGCATTCTTCTGCCATGCATTCTTTTTAATTATCTAGAATTAGCTTTGTTAATAAGATTCCTCAGTTTTGAGAGTATCCAAAAATAATCAGTGTTAATTTTTGGCATCATTGAAGGGATGATTTAACCTGTGAACTAATTTAAATGAATGCATATTAATAAAACTGAGAATGTCAGTGACAGTCAATGCAGCTTCTTTTTTTTTGTGCAAATATGCAGTAGGTTATTTCCAAAGCTATTTTTTGTGTACTAGTTCAAACTTCACCTTAAGTAATAACCCCTAACAAATACTTGTTTAGTAACGGTTAGTAACGTAACCTCTGTTCCCTAAAATAATGGAACGAGCATTGGGTTTAACATGCTTACAGGCAAACTCCTGTTTACTCTGATACTGAAGCCTGATATGTTCACATTCATATAACTGCACGAACAAATGGCGCTTCAACTTGCCAAAAGGGGAGAAGCTGACTGATATAAGTCAGCTCAGATTGCTGTTCGTCAGAATCTTTTCTCCTCAGAAACTTAACGAAAAGGTTGTTTTTTGCCAAATGACCGGTTAGCCATGAGATCATGATTTGCCGAGATGGCTGCCACATATAATTTGTGTGTGGAAGGGGTGCACCGCTTATCCAACAGCTCTTGCAGAAAGTTTAACACTGATGACATGCCACAGAAGGACAGGACTTTTATCTTTGCAGCACAACTGTCAGAAAAGACTGACCATTTAAGGGCATAGAGGAGTCACATAAACAGGGCTGTAGCCTCCAAAATGGTATTAGTCACACCTGTGGGGAGCTGTAAAGGTTTCCATTGAGGTGCCAAACATGAAGGCTCCACAGCTCAGGCCGGGGATGGTAAATCATGCCTCTCGCTTGAGAGAGGAGGTCTGTCCTCAATGGTATCTGCCAAGGGGCTGCCGATAGCAGATAAATCAACTCTGGAAACCACATCTGATTCCTTTTGAGTGAGGCCACCAGGAGGACCAAACATCTGACTTCCCTGACCCATCTAATGTGAGGAAGCAGGGCATCCAGGTGGAAGGCAGACAAGAAAGCACTGAGCCATTCGTGGGCCAGGGCATCTCGCTGCTTCTAAAAGTACATTTGGCAATGAAAGTTGTCTTCTGAGGCGAAGTGGTCTACCTCTGCCCTCCCTAAGACAGACCCTTTTTAGGGCTATAAAAACTGCCATCATCTCGAGGCATTGGATACACAAACTTTTCTCCAGGTTTGACCAGGAGCCAAACGCCAGTCTGCCCCATTACTGTGCTCCCCAAACCTAGTTGGAGGCATCTGTCATGACCACCTTCTTTCTGGAGGTCAGTTCCAATTGGACACCTGACTAAAAGAGGTGAGCAGTTTCCAAGGGGCCACAGCTCTGATGCAGCTGTGGGTTACCCTGGGATAAAAACAAGCACCAAGAGTGGGACGGTACATGGGCTTTGAGCCAATATTGGAGGGACCACATGTGAAGCAGGCCAGGAAGAATCAAAGAAGAAGTGGTTGACATAAGTCCGAGCATCATCTGAAAAAACTCTGAGGAAATGTAAAGTCCTGAGTTTGAATGGCGTTACTAGCCACTGAATTGTCAGGAAGCGTTCTGGCGTGATCCATGCCTGCATATGGGCTGAATCAATAATGGTCCCCAGGAAGACGACTCGCTGGCTGTAAAACAGACAGCTCTTGGCTTAGTGATGTTTAGCCCAAGCTGCTCCATTTGGCAGAGTAACAGCATTATATAGCAGTATATATATATATATATATATATGTAGCTAGGCGATTCATGATGCAGATTCCCATCTATCTGAATTACAGGATTGCTACGCCACCCCTTCGAACGCAAATCTCAAGAAGTATGTGATGAGGGGCTATTTGTATGAGAAATTAAGGGTTGTTCAGATCCACCAATAAGAATTAGTCCCCGAGGCATATCTGTGCAAGGATCTGTTTCAAAGTAAGCATCTTCATAAGCGCATAATTCAGATCCATGACATCAAGAATGGGCCTGAGTCCACTATCTTTTTTTGGTAATAAGGAAGTAGGGGCTGTGAAAGCCTGACTTTCTGTTCGCCAGAGTTTGTACTCATATGAGTATCGTTGTCTTGTACCGAAATTTGAATAAAACCTCTGATGTGAGGCAGCCTGCAAGACAAATTGTAGTGAGAAACCTCATTCTTTGAAGCTGGAGCAGTTAAGCAGGAAGGGGTTCAAACCTGTGACAACTTCTGAGATGCAGTAAAGATCTTGCAAATCTGCCAGACAGATGGTTAGAGGTGCTTGCCATACGCTTTTATTCAGCACCATTAACAGAGGTTAGGGCTACCACTCAGATCACTCTCTGCACTGGCCTGTGATAATTCACTGGGGAGAAGGGTGTCAGGATACTCAACGGAGCATGCCCAGTCCTCCTGTCTGAATCTGTCAGTGATATGGAATCAACATTTACATTTACAAGTGCAGGTTACAACTCTGACCATTAGGCCATGACTGCAGATCCTCATGACAAAACACAAAAAAGTGGATCAAAGTGCTACGAGGAGAGTGAAATCACAGAGGACCTGTTTTGTCCTCCAATACAGCTGGGAGGGAAGAAAAGAGAGAGTGGGAGGCAATGAGAGGAGTCCGTATCAATGTGCGCAGCCTCAGTGTGGATGTGGCCCAGGCTAGCAGCACGCAGCACGCTCACTTTGCCCATGTGAAGCACTTGCGGCACGACATTTGCAACAATGTTGAAGGAAATTTGCTCTTATACACTGGATGGCTTCAGGGGAAGGCATGCTTGGTGATCTTCCTCTCCCAGGGCTCTTCTAAGGCAAGTAGCAGGCTGAGCTTCTTGCTCCAGCTTCTTTCTTCAGAGCCCAGCAAGGAGATGATCTTCAATGGAGAAAAAGTCTGACGAATGTTTATGCCGCTCTCAGACAACTTAGCACATTACACAAACATGAACAAATCAGGCTTCAGTATCAGAGTAAACAGGAGTTTCCCTATAACCCCTTATTTACACTGCACGTGTCTGTGGATTGTTACGGCTCAGACACGGCCACCGGCTGATCGCTGCCACTCTATACAATGTTTGTGTTTACACCAGCTGTGCCACAGCATGTTTCATAAATGTCCCAGAAGTGGCCGCACAGTATATACAAAATAAAAGTAAAAAAAAAATCTTGTCAATTTCAAAATATACACCCTGGCCTGTGCAGACTCCCGATCTTATTTCACAGCACTATATCCTTGTCAGGAGGCTAGAAATGGTATGTGAAATAAAGAGACAAGATAATTGATGATGTACAGCTGTGTATCTTTTATCCTTGTTGTTCATAGCTGGACTTTTAAGTGTATAAACTTAGTCGTAGTCTAAAGCAAAACGGTCGTAAAACATAGCATAAAACACAACAATAAACAGAATTAGACCGGACGAAACAAACAAACATTATAGAACACATAAAATCAAGGAAAACAACGTAGGACAGGAAAATAACATGGTCTCGCGAATCCTGTCACTTCACTTCTGAAAAGCTCCTGGTGTGAGTTGGCACTGCTTAGAGGACAGAACAATACCTCGTAAGAGCTGTTACACACTGTTTTTTTTTTTTTCACTGTTTGTTCTAATTCCCTTTCTTTTATAAAGGGTAGGGTAGCAAAAGAGGCAATTTGCTTATATGATAGTTTTTTTTAGAAGCCTGTGATTTAAACAAACAAACAAGCCAATTTACAAAAGGCAGATAAGACTATTTAAGGCTATAAGAATGCAAATGCTGCATTGAAAAATGCAATCCCTGATGGATACTTGCTTGCATCCTCTGAGCCTTCCTGTGCATTGAATCTGAGCTGGTGGCACACTGGCAATTAAACATAAAAATACATGGTTGTTATCACAACAGTCCTAGCTACAGGTGCAGGGCCTTGTTGTTTTATTGCAGCAGGTGTGCTTTTCGTCATCCCTGAAGCAGGCGGTGGCTATTTTTGAAGGTTTACCCCCTGTTTTTTTCACTAATAGGTCCTTGTCATGTTGTTTTGACTAGTGTTTCAGAGTTGTTGTAGTTGTTTATTGTGATGTTGTGTCTAGTCTGGGATGTTGTTTTGCTTGTCTATTTGCAGTGTTGTCAATTTGCTTGAAATGTTTTGTCTAATAGGTACTTAATTCTCTTGATGAGTAGCTTGCTGTAGCTGTCTATGAAACAGGCAAATAATCTCAGACTTACACTGAGCAAAACCCTGCTCAAAAAAAAAAAAAAAAAAAAAAAATATATATATATATATATATATATATATATATATATATATATATATATATATATATATCAAAGAGAGTTGATGGTGTGCTCTTTTGACTTGGACCACCCTGGCAACACATTAAGAGCCACAGAAATGCCCCCCCATACCCATTGGAAACAACATTTCAGCACAATGATATTACATTTCTCGTTGCAAGTTTTAAAGTGAAATGCCCAGAGAGTGGCACTAAAAATGTGTTCAGTGTGACAAGATTCTAGATCAAGTTCAGTGCTGTAACAGGTGCACTACCAAGCTATTTTACTCTGCTAGAAAAGCAGTATATATGAAGCTGGTTATGTGATGCAAACATCAAAATGTAATAGTTTACAAATCATGCACTATGATAAAAGTGTTTTGAGGTCATGACATAGTATGTCGAAGGTACAGCCCAAAAAAATGACTTTATTAATCAATAATTTGCCTCATAATCATAATGTGGAAAAAGGAATAAAAGTTGTTGGTATTTTACTGCCAATAATGTTAATTGCAGCTTCAAACTTGAATTTTATGTATAGGTATGTTTTTGCCTAAATTTTGTCTATGTTGCAGAAATGGCCCAAAAAAAACTACTTGGAATATCTTTTGAACCGTTACATTTGCACAGTCAAACAGCACTCTACATTTGTCTTATTCATTATATATTTATCATACATATATTATGTTTGTTTTAGTGTTTTTAGTGCTTTGTATCTGAAGATTTGTCAGTTTTAATGCAATCACTGGAGTCAAAAGTCCTTTGTTTTGCTTTTGCTAGTCCAATTAAATAAAATTTTTACACAGCGTGTAGAGACTACATACACATAATACGCTTTTTGTTGCTTGAGAACATGATGCATTTTCTGCCTGTTCCGTAAAGTTGTTTTTTTTTCTCCAATCTCCTCATACATCTGTTTGCGTTCAGTGCTATGAGGAGCGTGGGCCAAAGCACATGTTTTGCAGTGTTGTAATGGTTTGCACTCAGCAGTTGTCATTTGCATAAGAAAAACATTACTGTCGTTATTCATCAACCTGGCCATCTTTTGTATCTAGAGTCAGCAGACATTATAAGATTTTATTGATTTTACATGAAACAATTGGTTCTGTCACACAGAAGTGGAGTCATCATTGTAATTTGATTAAATTCTATCTTGTACTTCCAGTTCCGCTATTCTCTTTGCTCTGCTGGTGAAGGGAAGAGAAAGAAGTGTATTTAAACAACTGCATGTGCAACCAAATCAGAATCACCTGACATATGGGCTTGTTTTTCGAGGTCATTCACCCTATTCAGCCCAATGGAAAAATGTCTTCCTCATGAGGGAATGTTTTGTGTTTACGGGATGCTGGCTGACACAAGGGCGAATGCTAAATAGATAAGTGCTATTGATATTATCAGTAGTGCATCGCAACATGCGCTATTTTGAACAGTGCTTTGAACTCTTGGATTTCTTCAGTACTGTGAGAAGTGGGGTCTTTTGAAAGAATAGTAAAGATTGATAATGCCGTCATAGTGTCCTCTTCAAGGTTCTCTAATGACATCCATATTCTCTGCTACCGTTGGTACTACAGGAAATCAATCCCCAATAAAACCGTAATAATATGTTGACCTTTGGTGTCTAAGTAGATTTTCTCTCTGGGTAAAAAAATAAATAAATATTCCAGAGCAGTAAATCATCACCAGACCTGATGGAAAGATGTTAGTTTTTGTATCCTGCTCCATCTGTTATTTTAGTATGATCTGTTTTAAATAAACCAAGTCCTAAATTGCACATAAAAAAGCAAGGGTGGTTCTTAGCAAGAATAATTAAAGAAATGGTAAAGCGATTGATCTTTGAGGTTCTGAGACACTGGTCAAGATTCTCAGAATTAATTAGTCACGTCCATTTGCTTGAGAAGTTAATATTTAAACTATGACATAATTTAGTCCCTCACAGAATATGTGCTCCTTGGTATATT
Organism: Carassius auratus; assembly: GCF_003368295.1. Classification (NCBI taxonomy): domain Eukaryota; kingdom Metazoa; phylum Chordata; class Actinopteri; order Cypriniformes; family Cyprinidae; genus Carassius; species Carassius auratus. The sequence goes on from NC_039284.1 coordinate 5,290,108, forward strand.
TTCACATTTAAAAATGATCATATAAAATATGTCACTGACAAATAGAGTTTCCCACATTCAAGTAAGTGAAGTGAGTGAAAGTGACAAACAGCCAAGTATTGTAACCCACCCATACTCAGAATTTGTGATCTGCGTTTAACCCATCCAAAGTGCACACACACACAGCGGTGAACACACACCAAGAGCAGTGGGCAGCAGTCGGGGGTTCGGTGCCTCGCTCAAGGGCACCTACTGTAATACCACCTATCGTGGTATTGCCAGCACAAGACTCAAACCCACAACCCTAGGGTTAGCAGTCAAACTCTCTAACCATTAGGCCACGACTTCCCTAGACAAGTAGACAGCAGCTGAACATGTATGCTTGTTGTCAAGATGGCCACCAACTGACAAGAATTTCAAAGGGACTTCAGAATGCAAGACAGTTTGTCATTCACATGTATTTGTAGCCGAGATATAGAAATACAGATGGGGATACTCAGAGGGGTCTAAGTGCTTGTTTCAGGGTATCAAGTGCTTGTTTCAACGGTAGAGTGCTTTTGACCATCAAACTTACAGGCTTCTCTAGAACAACCGAGAGTTCCGAGGATGCGGGTCCACGTTATTTAAAGCAATTTTACTGTCAGCTTGAAATGACTGGACTAAACGGTGGTAAGGGAATGTACTGGACCTCTTTTAGTGAGAGCCTGTGTTTGAAATTAACATGGAGGTGAATGGTAGTCTTCCACTGATCCAGTTTAGACTCCTGACCTAGAGGTTGCAGTAATTCGGTAAGTGGATGAATGCACTACTTTTAGAAAGTGTCGCTTGAAAGATATAACTTGAAATTTTGCCAGATATTTCTATGGAAATACAAACCTTATTTAGCATATACACGTATATAAGCCAAGTGTGTTGTAATATAATATAATATACAACCAACAGAGAACAGAAGCAGGTATAAAGAATGAGGTTGTGGAAATGCGTGTTTGAGAGAGAAAGTGAGCGTGAACAGGAAGTGTGGGACTCTGTTCTGCTGTTACTGTTGGTTTTCTCTGACCCAGCTCAGCCAAAGCACATTAAAGGAAATACCAAGCATTCTTGCAGTAGAGAGCTGTGTCTGTGCTGCCTTGGCAGGATTACAGTGAAGAATATTTGTTCTGGGGAGCCGGCCATGCTAATTGCAGACCCCGTTGTATGCAGGGAGAGAACAGCCTCCCATGCCAAAAGCAACATGTTTCTGTTTTAACAATGTCCTGTTTTCAAAGAGACTGTGGGGGGGTCTGCCAACCCCAAGAAAGGAATGCCTGAAAGTACTGTACTTTGACTTTCCCTGTTGTCCTGTGGAGGCAAACAGAAGGGAATCAACTGTTTGATGTGGAACATGGGTAGAGCTCCATGTGTGAGGGTGTGTGCACCATGGACAAACTGCTACTCATTTCAAATTTGTATTTAGTTCTGAAGATGTCTACATCTTGGTAGTATTGCTGAAAAATTAATAAAATGTTTTTTCTCCCTTTGGACCATAATCAACATGCATAATACATATGCACAATATTAAGGCATTCGCTCTGAAATGGCTCAGATGAAACATCATTTTGACCGAACAGTCATTACTGACAAGTAAATGAGAAAATTACAGTTTCAATAAAGTTAAAAATAATCATTAATTTCTATGAAAATAATTTGCATTGTTTTGCACAAATATAACAGTGCATCAAAACTTTAGTTTTTTAAGGTAATAATAAAAATGTCATCCAAGCATTTCTATGAATATTTCATAATGCAGTTAGAATTTTAAATGAATGCATTGAAAATTGAGATTTAACTTACTCTAACACTATTTTTGCCACTGAAGTTAAAAGAGATACTGTTTTTATCTGTCTTATGCTTCCACATTTAATGGCTAAATAAAAAGCGCATTAAAAGCATGCAAAACGGTTTTCTTTCTTAATTATTCTTTTTGTTAATATATAATAACCAATATATAATAATCAGTTTTGAAGAAACACTGTATATTTAAACTGGTTTTACGTTCACCTAACACTAATTGTAAGGTGAATATATATATAAGTATAAGTATAAGTATAAGTAAAAATTCATGGTATTCATGAAAAAAGAAAAAAAATATATAAAATAGTATTAGCAAAGTAATATCTAATGTGAATACCCAATTTGTAAAAGGAAAGAAAAAACAAAAACAAATAAATACTTGACCTTAAATATAATTAATAACTAACAATATGGAATGGAATTTATAAATTAATAACTAATTATGTTTGTAATAATTTAATTAATGAAATTAAAAATAAATAATATAATTAAAATCTTTTGTTGATTCAATTGTATTCAAGTATAAGAATACAAATATTACATTTTATTTAATTGTTAAACCATGTGACATTTTTACAGTCATTACTTTAAACTAATATTGTTTTTATTTATACAGTAGTATATTTTTAATAAACTACTGTATAAATAAAAGTATATTTAATAAACCATATTAATCAAACATGAATGCAAAAACTACATTTCTAATATCTCAGACCTCAAAAGTCAGAAATGTGCACTCAAACAATTCTCATCAGATTCTCCCAAAACCAAATTATTTGAATTCTGAAGTTAATTCTTACATTACATTAACCATTTTAGAAATTTTAACATTAAATTCTGAGACCAATGTAAATTTAACACATAGCTGAGAGTTTCTGGCCTATGAAAGAGCAACATCGAGCATCGCGTTAGTTCAGTCAGGCCACGTTAGTCACGCTCGCATCAGCCGACAGTCAGCTGTTCCTGACGTGTACCATTCCATTCTTGACACCTATCACCTGCAGTTTATGGCATGGCTGCATGGACAGGCATGTGGAGTGTTGCCCAGAACATAACCATACCGCCAACACTAACTGTATGTAATTATAATTGTCATAAATATACTTGACGGAAGTGGTCCTGATCGAACTATTGGAAATAAAAGTTTCATTTGGGTATAGTTGAATGTAAGCCACCCCCAGCAGTGTTGTGTCCCAGTGAGAGCTTTGGTAAAGCCCAGTGAACTACATACCTCTTCGATCCAACACTGCAAAAAAGGGCCAGTGTGCCCTTTATGGTTGGAACAATGACAATCGAATTACATTATCCGAAATCACCATTAGCACAGTGGCCTTATTCCAATAATTAATCTATTAACACCCTCACGGTCAGTCCACAGAGGATATTAAACGGCTCTCTACATTCATAGTATTGACAACCTCTTAAACATGTAGGACAGGTCAGATGTTGACATGGGTCTCCCAGCCTGGTTCATCTCAGTTGATTGAAAGATTCTTGTCACATGCGGATAATCCTATCAACAGAGCTGCACATACATCAGTCAGTGCTGTTACTTCCCACTGATGGATTTCATGGGGCAGTGTTTGGAGTACAGCACAGCTAGAGCTTAACAAAAGTGCCACTTGTTAGAGCGTAACCCGTTTGGTATGAAAGCCTGTCAAATTCATGTCAAATTTCATGATTAATTTATATAACGTTGGGTGGGATTAATGTCTTGTTGGAGTTAAACCACCATAAGTAAAAAGTGTATGTCCACATTTTTAAATGATATTCTTGTGCTGAAAAATAGCAGGGGACCCTAGGGGACCACATAGTGCCATAAGTACAAAGAGCCAACTTCAGTATATCTACCATATTTTAAGTAGGATACATGGACCCCGGGGGGACTTCAATGTTCCCTGTGGACCTTTTGACTGTGGACACTGTTGAAAGACATAAAGTCGCAGTTACCTTGTTATTATTATTATTATTATTATTATTATTATTTTACTATATAGTGGAAATGGGCCTCAACGACAGTAAGTCACAGATCAAATTAAAACGCGTTCATGCAGATATTTATGCAGAAATCCAGGTAAATCCAAAGGGGTTCACATACTTTTTCCATTGAATTTGTAATTTTATTTAACCATTTATTAATACTATTGTTATCCATTATATAATTTATAGTTGTCTTATGTACAGTATTATTGACAATGTGATTTGTTTGTTTGTTTTAAAGTGTACAAGTAAGAACGTGTGGCCTCTTGCAGCTCATTGCTTTAATTCCATCGGCAAAAAATTCATAAACTTTCCTTGACAGAAAAGGATAAATTATGTGCACCTCGAACTGCTCTTTTAAAAGTTAGACATTTACACCGACACTTGCCTGCAAACATTGCTTCCTTTAAAGATAACATATTTAGTTTGGTCAGTTTCTTTCATTTCCTGTAAGAGCTTCAAAACTGCTGCGTTTGTGATAAGCTTATTTCCTCGTGATTTCCGCCTCGGGCCAGCAATTACTCAGTGCTGAGGTGGGATGCAATGGCTATAGACTTGAAATGGTAGATGTGATGATATTTTTTGGGGGAAGTGAAGCGTTTTGTTTGTAAGTCAATTGTTGACATTCTGGTGTCCCTGTGGTGTCTGGCAGTAGATGCGTGGACTGAGGGTTTGGTGTGGTTCGCTGATAAAGATGAATCACACTGCAGTCCGTTGAAGCGTGCCACTCGTTTGTCCTTTAAATTGGTAAAGATAACACATAACCTTTAAAGGGGCTTTTTTTCCCACTTACAGTGGCTCGCAGCTTGGTGCTTGAGTGCTTTTTGCTTGCTCTGTGTACTTTGAACATTTGGTCAGATGGTGTGAGGAAAATGTATATTTGGGCCAGAGCAACCATGTCAGTATAACTGAATGGTTTCTGTATCTGCCTTTTTACAAAGACACTCTAATTGTTGCTTTGGGGAAGAGGCTACATTGTCAAAATGGCAGGAAAGAGGAATCGTGCACATCCTGTTGTCTTGAATCTGACTGGTTATAACAGATGAGACACTCAAGGCTTCAACTAACAATTCATTTTGAGTGCTTTATCAATTATTCTGACAGTTCGTCAAATGATCAATTGGGGGGAAATGCAGAAGCTGTACTTTTTCAAATTGTCAAAGGACTGAAAAAAATGTTCTACATTAGTTACAGTCTTTTCTCAGCTTCTGTTAAATTTATAAGGATTACTAGAATATAGTAAATAATAGATCAGCACTGCCAACTCAGTTTCTGGTGGTTTTGAATATGTAGTTTCCTGGTCGATACAAGCAGTATGTATATTAGCAACTGTGAGAATTAATTTGATGTGTTAAAGCTGGTGAATTGTTGTTATCTAATGGTGCTATCATCTGCATGTACTTTGCGTTTCATCCTTGCTGTGAAGTATTGACAGTGGATATTTCCAATGAGCAATATTTTATAATCTAGTAGAAACTGAACTTAAGTCTCAGGCCTGCAGGACTCAAAAGTGATTTTTTGGGTCTCAGAATCACTGAGCTGATCTGATTTGACCGAACATTTGTTTTAAAGTGCCTTTTTTCCACCGGTCTCAGCTGTTCAGATACCGGTGCCTTTTTTGTGGTCTTTGACAGAGGTGACTGTAGATCAGAAAAGTGCTTTGAATTGTTGTTCGAGTGTGGCCTCCACTAAACCATTTTAGTTTTAGAGAGGTCAGTGCTGCTTGTTTACAGAGTACACAGAAAACTGTGAGTCTGTGTGTGTGTGTGTGTGTGCTTGTTTTGACAAAAGTATGTGTGGGTTATAAGAAGAAAATTAACCTTTTTGAGGGGGGAAAACATGAAATTTGCAAAAACAAGAGCTTTTTTTTCGCCAGTTGTGGAAAGATCAGTCTGGTTGAGAGAGAGAGTTTGTTGTGTCACTGTGACAAAATGTCATTGCAGAGAAGAAAAAAAGTGAAAAGTATATCTTTTTCTCAGTGAGCTCATTCTGAAAGGACGAAGGAAATAAGAGGTTTGAAGGGAAAATTGGGCCCCTGATACAGACGCAGAGAGGAACTTGACATGGTTCTCTTGAGGCTACATTTAGATGTAGCACGAGACAAGCTCAGTTTATCTACGCAGTCATTTACTTACATCAGTTACCCATCTTGGCACAGAGGTGAAAATGATTGCAATGTTTTAAAGATGTCTGAAGAACCAGATGCACATTACACTAGGGAAAAACAAGCAGAGGTCCTGCTGAAACATCTGAATGCCACATACATTTTGGAACCATGTTTGGAGCACAAATGAGGTTATCCTATCATTTTTTTTTTCCTGGCTGCTGTTCATTTCATGCAATTAAATGTGGCCCATCAGACACAACAGGCTTGTTGCCATTAATGTTAAATATTGCACAGTTTGTCTTGGCGGTCAATATTTTCACATAAACCTATGGCAGATAGGGAAATCTGCTTAGTCTCTTAAATATAGCACACATGGCATAATGATTACTTTGATCAACATTTATGGTCATTTTGGAGTTTGAAAATCTATGTCCTATGGTAAAGAACAAGAACTTCTTCCTGTGTTTCTTCTGTGTTCCACATGAGAAAGAAAGTCACACAGGTTTGGAATCACACGATCAGAAATAAATAATAAAATATTATTTATAAATGAATTAACTCTTAAAAAGTGGTTTTCCTAATTAGAAAAAAAAAATTAACACTGGTCTTCACGATCTTCTTGTCAGAAGACAACATTAGCAGTCTAATGGTTATGTAAGTTTTTGTAAGCGAATATTTGTTGTGGATTTATCCTGGAAAGCGTGTTACGACTTATCGTTTGGAATGGGTAACATGCCACAGCTTCTTTAATTGAGCTCCTTTTCATCATCTCCTCTCTCTCTCTCTCTCAGTGCCTCAATTCAACTCTCTCTCTGTCCTCTCTTGGCTCATTGCCTCTTTACACAGAGACACACACCCCTCTCTGTATATTAGTATTGGACTTGAGGCTACACTTGAGTCTGGAAAGCCTGAACAGTCTGATGAAGGAATGTCACTGCAGGCCTAGGAGAGAATGTCTTGCTTTAGGGAGGAATGGTGACGCTATTAAGAACAGGGAAGTGTGATCTTCACTCCACAAAATAATATTCAGCATCACTCTGCTTTCTTTTTTTAAAATCCCAATTTAAAAATTAGACATTCTTGCATACAGTTTTTTAATTGTTGGTCCCAGCAACTCAGTTTTTAAGCAGAATTTGACATAAACAACACAGAAATCATACTCAAAAATGTAAAAGGGTTTATGGCGTCAAATTAGTATATCGCTCAGCCCAACCCATACAATAGAATAATTCGGTAATTGACAACTGTATTGAATTTAAGACCATTCTAGAGTTTGGAAAAGAGCCACTGGCTCCCTTAAGCCCTAGTAATGTTCCACACCACTGTATATAAACCCTGAGGGAAAATAGTCTCCTTGTCTCTTTCAATATTCCAATACTTCTGTCTGTGTGTTTTCAAGCAAATGATGGCTTGGCTTTCAACATGACTGCCATCAGTAAAGGTCAACAATATTGATTCTCCACGAGACAGGCACGAATTGCTAGAAATGCCACATAGCTAACTACAGATTTATCTGTCTTTGAAAAGCTTGTACATTAATGAGATCGACTGCTGAGAGACACTTTTTTTTTTCAGCTGGCATAGTATCCATCTCAAACACTCCTCGTAACTGGTGAAATACGAGCTCTCTGAGAGTCTCATTTATCCTGGAGATGTTATTTTGTATTGTGAGGGGCCTTTTTGTGATCCTTATCCTTCCACTTAACCAGTGGTCTCCAAGGGAAATGCAAAATGGCTGCCATTCCTTTGCACCAGATTAAGGCACAAAAGAAACACATCAGATACTTTGAATTGAAATGTCAAATGTTTAATTTTATTGCTTTTATCACAAAAAGAAAATGTCAAAAGGCTTTGTGTAAACAGGTGAATGTAATGTCTTTCAGTAGGACAGACGAGGTGTCTATTGATTTATCTACGCAGAATCTAGAATTTGTCCAATTGGTTTGCATTTTAAGAAATAGTTCACACAAAAAATTTGGTCATTATTTACTCACCTTGATCCCATTCCAAACCAAATGACGTTCTTTCTTCTATAGAACACCAATGGAGATTTTTTATTTATTTTGGCAATAATATTTTGTTAACAAATTTATAGACCTGGGACTTTTGCAAGGATTTTGTTTGTATACTTCAGTTTGGCCTTCAGTACATTCATGCCTGCCCTTCTCTCAGACAAACTGACCCAGCTCTCCATACCCACCTTCATCTGTCAGTGGATCACCAGCTTCCTGTCAGACAGACTGCAGCTAGTGAGGTTGGGGAAACTCACATCCAGGACTCTTACAATCAGCGCTGGTGCCCCTCAGGGATGTGTTCACTCCCCACTGCTCTTTGCCCTATATATACAAATGAATGCACTGCAAAAGATTCCTCTGACAAGCTCCTGAAATTTGCAGATGACACTATCATCATTGGCCTCATAGACAATGAAGCGGGGTCAGCTTACAGACAGGAGGTAAAAGAGCTTGCTGTCTGGTGCAGTCACAACAACCTGGTGCTCAACACACTCAAAACAGTAGAGCTTACCATTACGAGCAGCACTGTGGCTGCAGTACAGTCCTTCAGGTTCCTGGGCACCCCCATCTCTCAGGACCTGAAGTGGGACACTCCCATTGACTCCATCGCTAAAAAGGCCCAGCAGAGCCTGTACTTCCTTCACCAACTGATGAAATTCAACCTGCCACTGGAGCTGCTGAAATGGTTCTATGCTGCCATCACTGAGTCTGTCCTGTGTACATCCATAACTTTTTTGTTTGGCTCAGCTACCCAAGTCAGACTACAACTGTCATGACTGCTGAGAAGATTATTGGTTCCCCCCTGCCCAACCTCCAAGATCTTTACACCTGTAGAGTGTGAAAAAAATAATAATAATAATAACTTTGGACCCCTCACACTCTTTAAACTGTTTCCCTCTGGATGGGGCTACAGAGCACCAATCTCTAAAACAGCCAGGCACAAGAACAGTTTTTTTCTTGTAGGCAATATTCCGGCTGAACAATTGAAACTTTCATAACTGTACATTGTTTATTATAACTGACACATTTATAAACAGCATCTGAAATTTTTACATTTACATAAACTGCTCAGTGCACACTTGTAAATAACACATCTGTACATTCATTAAAACAATTATATGTTTTTCTCTATATTTCTACTTCTGTCTATTGAATTATTGAATTTTCTATTTTTCTTATATTAGTGTAATATTTCATCTCTACTGTGTAATTCCTATGTATGTCTGCACTATCAAGTATGTTTGCATGTCTGTACCTTGTTTCTGCGCTGAAAGTTGTTGTCACCAAGACAAACTCCTAGTTTGTGTAAACATACTTGGCTATAAAGCTCTTTCTGACTTCTTCTAAAAATAAAATAATAATAATAATTCCACAGTACAACAGTAAAATGACTACACATATTTATAGCTGTTTTAATATCTTTATTTTTAAACATTAAACCATTGAGGTTTTAATTTGGCAACCAAAAACAACATCATAAAAGTTTCTTAGAAGCGGTCAATATGCCTTCTGGACTATTTCCAAGTGTTATGATGTTTTATGATAAAACCTACTTACAAACTAAATAAAATATTTTTTTTATGTTGTCCTCTACAGTGGAGTAGCTTTTTTATTATTGAGAACCAGTGACATTTGGCATCCATGCTGTCAAACCTGGCTTTGGCAGAACTACTTTTTTTTGGGGGGAGGGGGGGGGGGGTTATATATAAATATATATGAATTCACAGATGTCCAGTCATTTGAAAAAACAAACCTTAACATGATGAATAAAGACATGTGATAGAGAGACCTGTCAGTGCCATGCTTATCGGCTTGTCAGCTCACTTCTCCTTTCCACCACGTCAGTTCCCGTTGATGTATGCATGCTGTGTTGCTGGCGGGTTTTTGAAGACATGGGGCAGTACACGCTGGCTTGGCATGTGCTTGCATTCGCTCCTCTTCAGCCCAGACCTCACATGGACACATCAATCACCCACCCATCTGCCCTGCCAGCAGAAAGAACACAAATGGAAAAATGAAATCTTTCCTACCTTCCACAAGTGTCCATTTATAATGCAAATCTGACAGGAAGTGGGTGGATTTATGTGGGACGTCAGTGCCCATCAAGGCTAACGGCTAAAGCTGTAATACACACAGATACAGGTTGAATGATCAAATGGCCAATCGCACCACGTAGCTTCAAATCGGAGCTCCAACAGGCACCATCACAAGTGGAGGGTAAATTTCAGATGAGACAATGGATGAAAGCCCAGGCCTAAAATTTGGAAAGGTTTAGCTTGACAGAGCCGGACTTTTGAGTATTGGCCTAAAATCTGGTCCACTCTGCTTATTCTGGCCAAGAACCGCCCACTTGGCCATCTGACCAACCATCTGTAAACTGAACAATCAGTTTGTTTGTTTCTTTCATTTTTGAGATGATATTTAAGGAGTAAATCTGAAATCAATGTTACCAAAATATTAGTCTGATGCCAGTGCAACAATGTGGAAGTTCTTTTACAATAATGGCACAGCAATCTTAGTGTACATTTTTACAGGTTAACGCTTTAAAGTAATGTTCAATTAATTTACTGTATAGAGTATTAATCTAAGTTAATGTTCATTTATAAATACATTTATTCTTTATTCATGTTCATTCATTTAACATGTTTAGAATGTTAAAACTGTATTAGTAAATGTATAAATTAACATGAATAAATACATTATTCCCATCCACAAATGTAACTAATGTTTGCAAACTTGATTTTAAATGAAGCCTTGTAAAGAGTTGAACATTTACAATGTGTAGTTTATAGAAAACAGAAGAAAATATACATCAGTTATCATAAATAAGTATTACACATTTCTGTGGCAAAAGTAGTTCCATTTTGTGTGTGTGTGTGTGTGTGTGTGTCATGAAAATAATTGTTGAACTAGAAATTGCAAATATATATATATATATATATATATATATATATATATATATATATATATATATATATATATATATATATATATATATATATATATATATATATATACAATTTACGATATAAAGTTTACAGAAAGTATTATTGTAAATTGTTGAAAATTTACATTGTGAAATTTATAGTAAACAGAAGAAAACAGACCTCAGTTAGGCTGGGGGTTCGATTCCCCGGGAACACATGATAGGTCAAAAAAGATGAAAAGATAGCCTGAATGCACTGTAAGTCGCTTTGGATAAAAGTGTCTGCTAAATGCATACATTTCTGCCAAATGCAAAAATTAGTATATAAACAGCATATTTCTATGGTAAACCTGTACTTTTTGTTTATATTATTTTACTCACAAACGGCTCTTCTTGTGTTTTATAAATGAGCATGCATAAAATGTGCTTAAACTGTGCAATCAAAATTTCTGTTATCGGTTTAATAACAAAACATAATAATAATAATAATAATAATAAACAGAATTGTACCACTAACTGTAGCAGTCATGTAATTTGTAGACAAAACTTTGTTTCCAGGTGAACTAACAAAAACCTGTGCATCTGTTAAGCAGCAATCAGCCAATCCAATCCGAAATTGATGATTTTTGTCAAAAGGCATGCCATCAAAAGTTGAGACTAGGAGTGCACTGTATAACATTTCTATTGTGCTGGATCTGCTATTTAGAAAGATGTGCTTTTCCTCTGAAGTGATTAGGAGTCTACAGCTGAGCTATCCAGCTGGTTTGAGTGGGTGATCACATCCTGAACCATCACCTCAAGGGCCATGAGGAACATATCAGCATGGTTTCTTCAGGCAGAACACCGTGTCTGCTGAGAAACTGATAATGATTGTTAATAATCGTTAATTCAGCATGATCATTATGGTATGTTCTGCCTGCCCGCACCCTTTCAGCACAGCATCACAATCTGCCAAACACATTGATCATTTCACATCTGCAGTAAACTAATGACAGAAGTTTAATTATTGGGTGAACCATTCATTTAAAGCAGTAGATATTGCACTTTGCTGACTTCATTTTGAGTTACCGGGGGTCTAAAGTTTTTTAAAGTTTGAAACTGCTGGTTCGAAACCATGGCCTCATCAGCAAAGAGTTTTTTTTTTTTTTTTTTTTTTTTTTTTTTTTACGATGACGTCTGCATGTCTTTATTTGAGAAAATGTTCAATTTGGGAGTGGATTTCATTGAACAAGCAGAGCATTGAAGAAATATAGGACATTAAAGCAGAGAGTAGCCCCAGCCAGAAGCATAATGAATTCCCATAGTGCAGTGCTTTCGTCACGTGTGACCGGTTTGCTCTTGACATGAAGGCTTGTGACAACTGAGAGTCGCAGCAGATTGTAAAGGTAAATTCCATAGGCGAGATCACAGCAGAAGATGCACTGTTTGGCAGCATAATTCTCCTGGGCTCTTCTCTGCACATTTTGTGTGTATGTGTGACTTGAACATAAAATATTAATTTGGTCACTGCATTTACATAACAAATGCAACTACTTCCATGTGGTCCCATAGGAAACAGCAACAGGAATCTATTGTTTTTTTCTCAGTAGATGATTTATGTAATATTCAAATCTTCCTTTGGTGATACAAATTATCATTACCACAAAATCATTAGTTTGACATGGCATCTTCTGGTCATTGTCGAGGTGTGAAACCATGTTGAGGAGCAGCTTCAGTCTTCACCATAATTATTAAGAGAGCTTGTCAAGAGCCGAAAAGACTTTATTAGTGTGAGGCAATTTGGTCAGTGGCAAGATAATTTATGACAGGTCGATATAATTTGCAGTGGTTGCAAAGACAGGCATAATTATTACAATTGCTCCTGGTTTTCCAGACTGTGAAGATGGTCACCAATTTTGCAACCAAAAATATTATTTTTTGAGTGATATCTTTGCTGAGCTCGCAACTGGTGACTATATAAATGTACATGTTATGATAAAAAAATTAGCAATGCTTTTTTTTTTCCTGATTGTTTTGAGAACACATCTTTTGTTATGTTGAGGTAATAAACTGAGACGAAGTGCATCAATGTTTTAGTAGAAAAAACAGTCCTTATCTCTGCCGAATGCCAGAGTTGATGGCACAACTGCTAAAAGCAGCTCCATTTGAAGCAGCACAAGAGAGACTGAAAATGATGGAGGCATGCAAAGTAAAACTGCAGAAAAGCACGGTCTATTTTGTGCACGGTTTGAACAAACTACAACTGGTAAAGCTGTCAGTTGTATGGACTAGCTATATATCGTTTACAATTCTCATTTATAATCGATACTAATATGGCTACTTGTTATCAAGATCTTTAGTCGATATGTTGTATTCTGATGATGCGTGAACTTCATATTATTTGTAGTGCGCAGCAGTCCAATAATCCCAATAAGCTTTGAGCTCTGTTACCTTTTAATAAACAATACCTTTAAAATGTTTGATGCTCTTTATAGTAAGTTAGCATGAGCGATTGCTTTAGCGTAGGTCTGTGTGATATGGCCTATTAAAATTGTCATAGCCTTCTGACTATATTGTTGCGCACAGCATTTCTCCTGTTTTTCATCTGCCTTTTAAACTAGTTTGAGTCATTTGTGTTCTTCGCTGAATTCAAGTGATTCACACTGAAACTCACAACTCTGTTTAGTGTTGCACAATACTATCGCAGTGTGTTTCTGCCACTGAATAAAACTTATTAAAAAGTTATCGCAATTTTGACTTTTTTCCCGTACAATTCTAACTTTCTTTCACAGAAAAAAATGTGAGTTATAAAGTCCAATTTTGAAGGGGCAAAAAGACTATGTTCTAATAATTGCGAGTTCAAATTTCACCATTCTGACTCAACTTGGAATTGTGTGTTATAAAGTCAGAATTGCAAGATTTAAACTCACAATTCTGAGAAAAAAGTAATTTCTCAGAAGTCAGAAGTGTGTATTTGTATAACACAAGTATGAGAAAATAAAAAGTCAGAATTGTGAGATAAAAGTGGCAATTACCTTTTGATTTAATTTTTTATTCAGTGGCAGAAACAGGCTTCCATAGTCAAACTGTTAAGTTGCATTTTTGGAGCATAAACATTATTTCGAACTCTTGTTATATCTTGATAATTGTAAACAATGCTACGTAACAATCATTTACCTCAGAATAACCATTCAGCGTCCATAAGCTCATAAGTTTAATGACACCTAATTTTGTTTCTTATAGCGATCTTAAGTGATTTTTATTTATTTATTTCTGGAGCCCTGCTCATACTGGGGTTTAGGCATCTGAACTATTTCTCAACCATAACTATTGAACTTGGCCACACTGTTTATGATGTGGGCATGAATGATTTGATTTGGTGGCATTACAATTTTTGACTTTAGGTAAAAATCCCATAGCTTCTCATTATTAGACTTATTTATAAACTATTTAAATTCAGTATTAGTTATGATAGTTATTTTTAATATTTATTTATTTATTAGTTAGTTAGTTAGTTAAGGGCTTTTGTCACTAGTTTTTGTTTTAAAGTACTAAATAGTTTTAATTTAATCTTATTTCACTTCATAATTGTAGTAGCTCTTTTGACTTAAGCCAGTTATCAGCCACCCCATAACACCCTAGCAACTGCACAACACTCACAACACCAATACCACATATGAATGTATTTGCACAGGCAAGCAATACTCAAATGTGTTCACTCACAGAAAATATAAAAAATCTACTTCTATGTTAAGAAATGAGCTACACATTGTCCGAAAGTTTTAGTTATTTCACAAGATCTTACGTGTTACCAGGGGACACAAGCAAAGAAAATCCATTTATGAGGGAAGGGAGATGGAGACCTCATGTATATTTCCTGTCTCCCCTAGTTTTACATATGCCGTTTCATATTCTTACTGTTATTATGCATGTATAATGTTCTCACTGTTGTACTCATAGGGTGAATGTAGGTTGTGTGTTCAGCATTCTTTGATGTTATGAATAGGGATTGAGCAAAGGCACGTGAATAACATATTGTTTGCACAAGCATATTAGATTAATGGTTTGTCAGAATGTGTTTTGGAACCACATATGATTTACAGCATTATGCAAGATTTTTTTATTAACTGACTGATTCAGCTAAACAGAGTTCCAAACGAAAGGTTGTGTTCCTCTAATCCTGTCAATCATGGTTCAAGGACATGTACAGTATGTTGTTTCTTACCTCACTTCTGAGACAATTATCCCTGCATTTCTCCACCTCTCCAACTCCAAACTATTTTTACTAAGGTACAAACTGACAGAGATCTGTCAATATGAAGGCCAGTGGTGGAAAATCGACTCCAGAAAATCGTTTAGTGAGCAGGTTTATAAAAGGCCCCAATTAGTGCCTTTTTCTTCTACTGTAGAATATGATATTGCTGCAGAATGACATACAGCTGTGAATA
Organism: Carassius auratus; assembly: GCF_003368295.1. Taxonomy (NCBI): domain Eukaryota; kingdom Metazoa; phylum Chordata; class Actinopteri; order Cypriniformes; family Cyprinidae; genus Carassius; species Carassius auratus. The sequence continues at coordinate 5,305,372 of NC_039284.1, forward strand.
TGTGTGATAATGTGATAATCTATGTACATGCCAAAAAGAGACAGGCTGTGTGACTGACTTTACGAGATTAATCTTTTGGAAAGCTTTATAGTTTGTTTTAACGTAACAGCTGTAGAATTACGTGGCAAAAAAATATCCAAATAAATGGATGCCAGTTTTACTTTTCATTTTTAATGTGCATATCTCTCTCACTCTTTCTCCCCTGTATGCTGTAGGCAATTTGTTTTTGGCTTAAGGGGCATAAGTTTCTCAAATCATTTTCTGTTTACATTTCTCTAGTTTCTACTTGAGAATTCATTTTTTTCCAACACATCCTGTTTACTGTGACTTTTCCCCCTTAAAACTTGGTAAAAGTGGTGAAATATTTTTTTTTTAAAGGTCTCTTGTGGGAGTTTATGTCTGCCACTCTCAGGCCATGTCCACACATACATGAGTACTTTTATAAACAGAGTTTTTCCTTCTTCAATGAAAAAAAAAATCTCCATTCATATGAAGACGCTAACTCATGCTATGAAGCACTGACAATAGCATGCCAAGCCAGCAGGTGGTGATATAATCTCAATCTCAATTTATCGAATTTAATAAAATAAATGAACAACTATAAAATAAAGTAACAAACAGGTTCACGTTATTGAGATGACTCCAATGTTTTTTTTCCAAATCATGAGCCATTCACACATTTAAAGACTGATTATGGAAATGAAATTTTTATTGCAAACATGATGCTTGACTCTTGGGATAGCTGACTCCACTGTGTGACCGTCTCTCTCTCTCTCTCTCTCTCTCTCTCTCTTACACACAGACACACACACACAACACGCACAACTCTGCATTCGAAAATTCAATAGCAGATACTTATAACAAAATATACTTACAGTAGAAACCACGCCTTCTTTCTTTGTGTGAACATTTGGGCAGCATTATGCAAATATTTCCACATAGTGATGTAGACATGTGGGGGCGGGTTTGAATGAGCCGTTTTAAGGGGGCATGGCAGAGTCTTAATTTTGATAAAGAATATCTCCTTGGATTTGAGACTTTAGTCTTTGCAACTTTAAATATCTTCTTCATGTACCAAGAGCTAGTAACACTCCAAAGAAAAAAGATTAAAAAAAATTAAAATCGCATCATATGACCCCTTTAATTTACACCCTGCCTCCAGCAGCATGGAGGTGTTGGAAAGTTCGAAAACAGTATACTGTTGCTCAGCCTTTTCAAACTTCTTTTGTCCCCAAACGAAGAGCAAAAACAAACTTTGTTCAAAGTATATCAGGGTCTTAACACTGTAACAAGAGTTTTTGAAAATCTTCACCCTGGCAGGAGTTTTCAAAAATGTTTAGTTTCAGTGACCTAGTGCTGCGCTTGCATGTGGACGAACGGCCAAACGGTGTCAAAAAAGCTGTGGTTTAAAAATAACTGTGTTCGTGTGGATAACAACGGCAATCTTGAAGGGGTAGTTCACCCAAAAAAATACAATTCGGTCATCATATATTTATCCTCATGTCATTCCAAAACCTTTTTTTTTTTTTTTTTTTGCTAATTCTATTGTAAACAAAAATAAGAATTTATTAATTTCAACAAATTTACCTCCAATACAGATGCTATGTCCACCATCTATTCTCACTGACATGCTACCAACTTGCAAACAGTGGGCCATCAACAACAACAAAAAAAGAGTTTCCAGCTTGTTATTATGGCTGTGTGGTGCTCCTTATGTTTGTTCGGCTCAAAAATACGCTCTTTCCAACATGACTTGAATGCACCACATACTGCACAATCTCAAGTAGCAATCTAGAAGCTGTATTCTGAAAACAGTTCAGATATTCTTCTGTCTCACATGGAATTGTGGGGGAAACTAGATAATTTGCATAACAGCTGCAGTCTTTAAAAATCCAACAGAATTAGTACAACATCCGAAACCTTTGACATACTATTTTAATCATACTCTGATTTGGGACACACTTAATCTTAATCTTAAATTCTAATTATAATAGCTAGCATCCTAATTGGGTAACAGCATTGCATGTGCGCTTGTCAGTGATGGAGAGCCCTCGTTACCACAAAACGACTCAAGTTTATCATCCATCTACCAGTGTTTAAGAAACACAGCACTGAAAGGGTTAAGTTCACTGGTTATTCGTAGGCTACACTGAATTATGTGAGGCCATATTGGTCTAAACAGGGTGATTGAGAGCAGGTATCTATGCTTGCGCCTTTGTTGGCCATACAGTGATTCAGATCTGACATGGCAATTAGAAGAATGTTTTATTAAATAGATTCAATTAGAGAGCCACTGAGGGAGAAAGATTACGAAGGGGCGCCCTGCCAAAAAGCAAGAGGAAAGTGGCAAAGAAAATAGAAAGCCGTCGACGATGACAGTCAGCTGACCTGCCTCCGCTGAGCCACTCACTGGCTTCTTATTGAAATGATTAATTCACTCAGTGTGTCGGTTTGTTTTATCAGCCACAGCATTTTTTTTATATATATATATATATATATATTTTGGTGCGTGTCTGTCTATGTGTGTGTGTGCAAGAGAGTGCATGCTGTGTCTCTGAAAAATTATTTGAGAGGGATTTCTTTCCATGTGACTTTCTGCATGCTGGGTTTCGCACACATGAGTCTAGGATAAAATAAGATTTGATGAATAGATGAACACGGGGCATTTATTTTTGATTATTAAGGTTAGCTATTTATTTGTTTATAGTTTGGTGGTTTTTACACCCCCTACTCTGAAGGAATGCACTGTCTGCTTTGCTGCACTTAGTATGTCACTGACAGGAGCAATTTGTATGAATCTGTTGAAATTTATGGCATTATGATAGCTGGAAATTATTTTGGTTAAGGTCAGGCTCAGTTTAAATCTGCAGACTTGTTTTGTATTTTCTGTGCAGATTCTAGGGGTAAAGTCGGAATACATTTTGCGGATTAGATTTAAACCAGTTACCATTATCCAAATTCATTATCATGAAAAGAAAAGAAAACATTGAAAAGTGGGGGGATGTGTAGATTTGATTTTGAATGAGATGCATCCCACTTTTCATATTTCTGCTGCTACATTTTCCGTATGGTCCGTTCCTGATTTTATACTGTATTATAGATGAGATATTTTCAATATGTTTCGCCTGTGTTTAAAACGTTCCAAATATAAAATGAATAGTTTCACATCCATACATCAAGATAAGCTTTTATTTAGTAACTGGTAGAACATGGCGATGGGTTTCATGGTATGTAAATAGTGAAAAGCACTGACACTTTCAAATGAATAAATGCACAGTTGTAAACGAATTGAGTCATTAAAATGTTAAAATTCACATTAAATAAAGACGACTAACTTTTAATAATTATTAGCTACTGAATTCATTCTCATGTTGGTCATTTAAAACTCCTAACGCTTGTCAATATTATACTTTCTTCATAACAATGTCTGGTGATATTGTGTGCTTCCCAAGGGAAACTGTACTCAGAGAGAACATAAAGGCAGTGAATGAGGGCGAAGGAGGAAAGTGGCTGTGTGTCATTCTTTTTATACTTCTCTTTAGAGGAGCGCCCTGGCCTGAACCTTTAATGTAATAGCATGTGCTAATGGCCCTCAAACTCAGATGGCCACAACTAGCTGCGACACCAGAGTCTTGTTTCCAGAGGCCAGAATGGTGAATAGATCCATGTTGTTGTTGTTTAATGGCAAAGCACTATGCCATATGGTCTTATATTCTTCCAGCGGCATGTCCCCTAATATACGGTAAACCACATTTCCCGTTACACTCAAAGGAGGCGAACATATCTCAAAACACACACAGATGCTCTTCTGTTTGGGACCTGTTGATTTCCAGTCCGTATAAATTTTTTTAGTGCTATTCCTGCCCAGAGCTGGGCCTTGCTTCATGCCACCGCATTTATTAATAACCCAGCAGAACACATGTTGGGAAATCATTTGTGACTTTGAGGACTAGTGGTGTTGCGTTCTGCATGACTGCCCACATGCCTCGAATGCAGGAAGTGTGGAGTTGAAGCAGGTAGAGGGATGTCGTGCATCAAGGACAGTTTGGAAAACACAGAGAGCAATGGGGCCAACAAGTGTCAGAACAGAGTGAAAGAGAGAAAAAAAAGTGTAGGACGGAGCAGACAGCAGAGTCAACTCTCTGTCCTGAAGCATTGTTACAAAGCTGCTAGCAGTGTATTTGTTATCTTGGCAGTGTTTGAGGTTATTGGGAAGTGTTTTGCCGTTCGTTGTTTGTGTGTTTCATCATGTAATACCACTGTCGGAGTATTTGGATGTTCGAGCAGATGGCTTATCAGACAGAGTCGCTCCTTGTAATTGGTTCCTGTATTAAAAGCAAGTCTTATCAGCCTATAATAATGTGGAGATGAGATCTCTAGAGCTTGCGGCATTTCTTTTGTCACTTTGGTAATGAATCATACTTTGCGTCACATATTTTTCTGTCAGCTTACAGAATTGTTTTGTTTCCTTCCTTACATGAACTGTTTTATATCAAAGATTGCATTTCGAAGCATAGGAAGGCCGCCGAGATGTGTGAGAATCATGTAAAAACAGTTTTAAGTTAGCTAACAACTGATTATTTTGCTTATTAAATGCTCTGCCATTTACAGCTAGGGCTTTAAAAAAAGAAAATACGTTTACCTTAATATTTTATGAATTTGTGAATGTTTTTAAAAGTGTCAAATCCCCTTCATTTTTTAAATATTAACTGTCATTTTTACAGTTGTGATTTATTTATTTATTTATTTTGTGAGGTGGCTGATACAATTGTCCTGATATCATAATGATGTATCATAATTAGCTAAAATTTGAAATTCTTGAAAGAAATGTAGTTTGGAATATTTAACTCAATTTATTTGTTCATTTATTTTCTGTATGATTCACTGCACAGAAATACAGTATTTTGTTAATGTAAATGCCCTTCATCTCAAAGTCATTTGGTGCATCCAACAAATTCATGTAGAAACATGATAAAAATAAAAAAAAAACTGGGAAAAATCATAAAGAAGACTTCTTCAGACCTGCATGACATTTTAAGAAAAGCCACGGTTAGTTTTTGTTAAGATGTCGTGATAGGACTGATAAAAATGCAGTGATATGGCTTGGTCTCTAGGTTTAATGAAATATAAATACACAATATGTTTTATCATCCATCAGGCAAAAAAAAAAAAAAAAACACTCAAAGCTGCTTACATTATAGTGCACCTCTTCTCAAATAAACCATTGGAAATAAGATATCATTCTGTTCTTCAGTGAGATCAGTTACACACCCAAGTTTGATGTTTAACTTTTTGGGTTTCTTCAAACTCTACGTATGAGCAATGAACAAGAAAAAAGACCATACAAAGTAGTTATCCATAATCAAGTTTAATGCTCTGGAAAATCTGGGACTCAAGCGACCTGATCATAGAAATGAAGCCATTGCAGCCAAGAAGCTTAAGCTTCTCGTTTCATTTTTAACCCAGTGTTGTGCAGCCTCTCAAGTCATTTTCTTACACAGGGTGCTGTAAACAGAACCTTTTTAAATCACACTCTTGGCTGAGCTTCTATTCCATCTGAACCACTCATATCATGGTCCAGCTCCCTTTAACCCAAGACGACTCACTCACTTACTCTTAGTCTTACTTTTGATGAATATTGGTGCTGCAGACCCAAGGACTGACTGGTTACAATGAGTGAAGAGAATTAGACTGGCATAAATGGGCAAAATCCTTTCCCATCATGTGTTGTGGAGTGTAGTACTGAGTCATTCTGAAAGTATTTCCACATTCCTCTCCTCTCCTGTCAAGTCCTCTACTTTTTCTAAAGTGGACCAGCGTGAGATCACAAAACTAGTATCCTTTTTAGCATGAAACCTCTCATTCTAATGTTGAAATTTGCCCCCTTGTATCTTGAAATCTCAGAATGCAACCAAACGTGCAGTTTCAAAGGCTGTACCAGACATTTTGTTTGAAAATATCACCCAACCCTGTTGGAAAATCCCATTCATACCAGCTGAAGGTGGTCAAGCTTGTTTTTAGAACATGTTGACCATTTGTGTGTGTGTGTGCTCTACCAGCCTTGACCTGCTTGTCCAAGATGGACTATTAGGTTGACTTTGTGGCCAACCCTGCTAGACCATATGAGCGACAGAGCAGATTTCCATTGGTTTGTCAGATGGAAACCCTGTCAACCATATGTAATGCACATTGTGTGTCATGTCTAATAATATATTCAAAAATTTCAGTTCATACATACACAGATTTAAAACACTTTTTCTAAGTTGAGTGTGTAATTATTTCCGAATGAAAATTTATTTTGGCCATAAAATCAAAGTATATTGCTATAATTTTTGGAAAATGATTCAGATGTGTACACTACCTGATGGTTACTTTATGACTTTTTTGTGTTATTAAATCATTTAAAAAAATCTTGAAAATGTATTATAGTTATATCTTGTTGTAATTTTTGACTATATGAAACCTACATGAACACACAGAGTAGGGCTGCATGATATTGGGAAAAAATTACATTGCGATATTTTATTTTTCTGCGATAAATATTGCGATATGAAATCTAATAAGAATTTTTCTTACAAACAAAAATGGGGTGAGCACAATTACATTCTCATTAAATTATTTAAACATCAACAACATTGTGTCAATTGATTAATATGCACGAGGGAGAGAGAGCAAGACGGCGCTCATTTTTTTTGAAGATGGTGAGCGTGCGGCCGGAGCTCGTTCGCTCTCTCGCGCGCGCTCTCTCTCTCTCGCGCGCTCTCTCTCTCTCTGCCCTGTTAAACTCACAGGACTTAAAATTTAAAAACTGCTGTGAAATTAATCCTCGAATCACATTCGTCAAGGGCCGTTCAGTTAATGAATAATGGATCAACTACGACAGCCTACATCGCACATCCTGCGATGTGACTATCGTGGATTCCTACATTGCGATATCGATGCTTAAACGACACATCGTGCAGCCCTAACACAGAGTACATTTAATTTGAACAAATATTTTAAAGTTTCCTTTTATTTATTGTGGACACTGTTTAAACACTGCTTGCTACAAACCATGGACTGTAAAGCTACCTTTGATAAAAATCTGATGATTTTAGCTTTGTTTTCCCAGAAGGAAACAGTATATAAACTGCTGTTTTGCAGCTTCAGTCTTTTCCTTTTTGTCTTATTTTGTAAGAGCTACATCCTATGATTTGTTTCTCTATGAGGTTCATCGATAATCAGCTGATTTCTATCAGTGTACAGGTGTTTGCTGTATTAGATAGTTGCCTGCGAAGCTTCTCTAAATCTGGTGCTGTGACCCGACTGTTGCGATCGATACATATGTAGACTTGACAGTCGAGAAAGCTGTAGAAAATCAATGATGTTTATTAAGATACTCTGTATGCAGTCAGAACAGGCAAAGCAAATGATGAACTGATTTTTAACAATGACTAGCTGCAGTGTTTCAAAAGCTGAGATTCAAGGTTTGCGTATTCATTTTTAGAGGGACACTTAATCAGTGGAGGAATTTGTTTGGGAAATCTCATTTTACATCACAAAGAACTAACATGGTAAGCCATGTAGCTCAGTATAACAGGGGATGGAGGTTTTTGAAAGATCTGTTCTTTCCTTTTCGTTGAACTCTTTGCATTTTACTCTTATCTGTTGTCTTAACCTGAAAAACAAAACAAAAAATATGTGCTAAGGGGGAGGTTTTTGCTATGAAAAAAAAAAAAGGTTCTGGAGGAGTGGAATGTTTGAAACAGTTTTAGGCGATAATGAAATCACTCATTTTGCATTCCAGGCCAAATCCAGTGGCTATGCATTTACATTTTTAAGTGTTTATATATATAAGAAACAGACTTGTCTATCTGGCTCCTGAAGTTCTACAGCCTTCAAACACAGACAGAAATACTGACACACAAAGTCACACAGACACACTCACTCTCACACAGACACACGCAGTAAACCTGGCAGGTAGGGAAGGAGAAACTGAGACACTATCTGTGTTTTCCAGGTGTTGTTCTCACTCCTTGGTGCGTTTCACAGAGCAGAAAGCAGATGAGTGGAGTATGTGTACTTTTTGCTACACCTCAGCTCCCAGGTTTTGAGAGATTTAATCTTCTGAAATTTGTTTAAATATGACAAACTTTCTCCTAAGCCACCTAAGCTGTGCTATCACTGTAAATAGCACTGTTTATTTTCTGCACTGAAACATAGCTAAAGGACTGCTATAGTGCACAAAATAGCAGTCTATTTGGATAAGAAAAATCAGGACACAACTCAAATGCTTATAAACCATACAGCATGTTTTTTTTTTTTTTTTTTTTTTGAGAAAGTAAAAAATGCACAAAGTTTCCTGTGAGGGTTAGGGTTAGGTGTAGGGTTAGTGTATTGTGATAGAATATAGAGTTTCTACAGTATAAAAACTATTACGCCTATGGGATGTCCCCACTTTTCACAAAAACAAACGTGTGTGTGTGTGTATCCATTTTTAGCATTCTTAAATTTATATAAGGTGTTTTTTTTTTTTTTTTTTTTTTTTTTTTAATTAATACTTTTAGTTAGCCAGGATACATTAAACTGATGAAAGTGACAATAAAGACATTTATAATATTATTTAAATTGCTTAAAATGCTGTTCTCTATTCAGTAATAAGTATCAATTTTTCCACAAATTGCTAAAAAAAATCAGCTAATTTGATATAAATAAATCTTAATTTATGTACATTTTGATAAAAAAAAAAATTATGGAATCATGGAAATTTGGCTGTGCAAAATATACAATATAATCTCAATGGATTTAAAGGCTCAAATTTTTTATGCTGAATATCATTTCACACTGTTTTCTTTTTAAAATCAATGACATTTCTTTACGAGACAGTTCATGTATCTTTTCTATTTTAATGCACACACAGAAAGAATAAAGGTAGAAATGAGAGTTAGCCCTCCTTGTAATTCATCAGTGCCTCATGTCCACGCAGCACGGGGAGCTCAGCCATCAGGAAATGACTGTGATCTTACGGGTGAACTAAAGTAAATAAATAAATAAACAAAGCCCAGCAGTGACTGTGCGGAACAGCAACCCGGGGATAAAATTGTTGCCGCTATTCAGATTACAGGCAGGACTAAGTTTAGGAATAAGGCTGCATTATTCATGAAGACTTCTGGCATAGTCAGAGACAGATTACCCTGCCTGGCTATGGGCCAGAGAGCTGCAGATCTCTTTCTGTCTGTCTGTCTGTCTTCTTTCTCTCTTTTCTGACACCTCAATCCATCTATTTTTCCCTTCTTTTTTCCTTGCTTTCTTTGTGGTGTTGTACATCTATCTCGCTCTATCCTCTGCCTCTGTTTTGCTGCAGTTTCCTATCTCCTGCCTCCCACTGTGTCTTGAGTCTTGAGTCTTTCTTTTTTTTTTTTTTTGTCTGTCCACAGCTTGCTCTCTCTTCCACTTGCTATGGTGTCAAGCTCCTAACAGACAATGGTCTGGCTGTCAGTGAGATGATGGTGTTTGCCAGAGGAGTGCTCAGCTTTTACCTGCAATGAAAAGTGCACCACATGCTAGGCCTTCAAGGCACATGCATGCATCTCAAGAGACGTTCAGCTTTGAATTAGTTACAGACCAGTCAAGTGTATTTAAATCCTGGGGTTGTTCTCAGGTGAAGAGAACAATTGTGTGGACTTTAATTTTAGTACCTTGGTTTTCTTTTTCCCTGGCTTCTGTTTAGATTCTGCCCAGTATGCAACAGTTAGCTAATACAGTGAGAAACAAAAGTTTGAGTGAGATTCACAAGAACTTTTATTATTATTATTATTTTAACCATTAAAATTAATACACTTTTTTAAATCAATTTACGGTGTAAAACATGTATTTATTTATTTACTTACTTTTTTAGCATCTTGTGTCATGATTTACAGCACCTTGGCACATTCATTTTTATATTTTAAATGTACATATTAGTAAAAATTTTAGTAATATTTTGTGAGTTTGTCATCTTTTTTTTCGTTAGGTTTTTAACTTTATTTGTTTTTTAATTTATACATTTTTAGCGGATATATAGGGAAATATTTTTTAATTTACAATTTTGAATCCCAGATTTTCAGTATGGTCACATTTTTTCCTGATTCATTGAAACTTTAAAGAGTTTTGTTTCAGTCACATGTGTCTAAGTGGCATTTAAAGTGACCAAAATGTACATTTTTGAAAGTGGCATATCTGAAATTTGATAGAATTTTGAGAGCAAAACAGGTGTTCTCTAGGAAATCGAGTTTACTCACTACTTAAGGCCTTAAACAAAACTGTGCAAAGATTTAGTACCAAGAACCTGAAAAACTTTGCCAGCAGAATAAATCATTTAAGTTTGTATTGGAGCTATAATATTTAAAGTGTCAGGTAGGCTGATAAAAAAAAAAATCCCATTGGTGATACCAAATAATCCCAATTTGTGCGCCTTGACTGGGTCAAGATCGGTCTTTATTCTAGTTTGTAGGGCATTTGACAGCACAGTGTAACACAGTCACCTCCGAAGACCCAAAATTTTAACAAACCAACCATCCTCTCCATTGGAATTGGAATGTAACACGTCATGAAAAAGCAGCTGATGGGGCTAATGGGAGCTCAGCATTGACAGACAGACATGCTGTTGTTTCAGACACTCCCTGCACTGGGCATTATTCGTCAACGGTGACCAGATTGTCACAGAATAGAGTTTGTGTGGTGACGCAAAGACACACCTGGCGGCACTCCCTTATCCCCCTTGTGTCGTAGAAGCATTATTCCTCAGCACTGCCTGTTCCAAAACAGGATCTGCTGTCAGGGGGCTGCTTTTTCATTTTGATGTGCTTTTGGTGTGGCTTTCTTATTTGAACGCACAGATCCCAAAGAGGAGGTACTTTCAGGATAACCGCAATAATCCTTTCAATGGCACTTAGCTGACTGATTCCCCATCAGTGGACTGTAATGTTGAGCTTATTGTCTGGTAAAGAAGCCTGTATTGTGAGAGAAACCAGGCACTGGGTCAGTGTTTGTGTCATTTAATGGAGAGTAAAGTGCTCACTGGGGTGTGTGGCTTACACAGCGAAGGCGAGTTATCTGGCTGTAAAACCGGTCCCTGAACTCCCCTCGCTCTCACTCTCACCTCGTTTTCTCATCGTCTGCTCAACCAAACCATCTTTCAGCCTGCCCTAGGGGAACTGAACTATAGCCTTGTAGAAAATTAACTTTTCACCAGACTTGTTATTGGGCGGTAAATTGAGAATTTACTAGACATAAACATTTCTTATGAAACTGTATTTAACATTATTCTATTAAGTATTTTTTTTTCTTTTTTTACATTTTAAAAGCATTTGCTAATAAGCACCAAACAAAGCATGCCACCATTGTCAATGGAGGTTTGCTAACAATTGCCAGCTATAATACATCTGTGGTTGGTACTGTTAAACTGTTGGCATTCATGTTTCTTGGTAACAGCGAAATGCCAAAACGTGTCTTTACAAACTCTAAATGATAATTTAGAGTACTCGTACCGCATTTAATGCCAAAATGTTGAAGTTTTTAAGTGAAAGGGTGCCATCTGTTATGAAAACCTTCCATCAAGTTTGTTCCTCAAAAATTGGTTTTGGTGTTGTAATGGCAGAAATGTGTCATTATTATACAGTATATTTTTAGATAAACTTGGTGACAACAAAAGGACTTCATTTACAAAACTGCAATGTAAACCATCACAAAAGTCTGGAAAACTGGCTAGAACCTGTTTAATTCACTCGCCATTCTTGAATATTAGCCGAACATTAAATGTATAGCCTGCTTTGAAAGCCTAAAGTAAACTTAAATTTTGACGCAAACTCTTAAAGGTTTTTTTTGTTTTTGTTTTTGTTTTGACTAGATAAACTTGACAACAAAATGACAATTTACAACATGCAATGTAAATCATCACAAATCTTGGAAATTATCTAGAAACTATTTAACTTACTCGCTTAATCAAATGTTAAATCAAGAGCCTTTTAAAGACCAGAGTAAACAACTTTGATTAAAAACCCTAAAAACATATGTGTAAGACTGAACGTATTTCACAGGACAATATACTACTATTTAATAGCATCCACAAAAACGTGTACAGTACTTGACAAATACATTTTTATCCAGTGCGCTTTTTGTCTCCAGAGGTTATTAGCGATAAAAACGTGTTTTTATTCTTGTTTAAACTAGAGTTTAACCAACTCTTCTAACCCCCGTCTATTGTTTTTGTGGTCTCCAGTGGTTTTGTTGTTTCATCTCCTCTGTTTCTTCTTTGACTATGAAAGGACTGGTCAGTCCACCTTGTGTAACTTATTAGTACAAAAAAAAATCATACAGAGTTTGCGTGCTTAGAAAAATGTGTCTGTGCATGTACACTATGTGTGTAGCATACTGATGATGAAATTTACATCATGTGCACTGTACATAACCTACAAAAACATCTCTCCCTCTTACAGCAACCATTTTCATCCCACCTAATGTTTTTACAGGGTCATATTGAAAATGTGTTAAGATGTTTCTCACCTCACTGTGCGAGGGCTCACCAAACAAACTTGTAAATGGTTGCCAAAGAAACAAGGCACAGGGACAAAGTGTTGCCGTGCCCATATGGATGCTCGATGATGATGATGTGCTAACAGCACCTCTGAGCATGGAATGATTTACACAGCAAATGTGGACCGTGGCACAACGCGCGTGTGTGCTGGTGCATAGTTGCTCTTCAATCACCCTCGCTGCTGGCCATGGACGTTCTACAGATGTGGACAATTACAGGCTCTCCAAAGCCAGATGTGTGTAATGGGTTGGTTGGAGTGTGTCAGTGGTGTTCTCCAGGGACAGGGTGTTGTGGAGTGGATAGTTGTTGAACTGTAAAATGCTCTCTCTGACTGTCTCAATTAACCAGTACCCGTAATGAGCCATCGGAGGGCCATATTCATGTACGCTCATTTTGATTCATTTCTCTTTATGTGTACTCTCTGCTGGTTTGGTCTGGATCCAGTTTGAAAATTTGAAGGGGAATGCATTTGAGTGTGTTTATGGGAGCACACTCTTAAAAATAAAGGTTCCAAAAGGAGGTGTTTGCATTGAATATCAAAGAATGAATGTCATACTATTATGGTTTTCTTAAAAGAACATTTTGATTGTGAAGTGTAACTTAAAGATCCTTTTATCCACTATAATGAACCTTTTGTACAATGGAACTGTTCTATGGATGTGAAAAGTAGATTCCAATAAAGGAACTTTATTATAAGATTGCATTTGCATTTAAATCCAATATACTCTTACATCACAGTGTTGGGTGTAATACATTACTAAATAATTAATTACTGTAATTTAATTACATTTGCCTTGAAAAAGTAAAGCAAGGCATTACTCTTTCTGTCATTTAATTTGAAGATTTGGCATTTAAATGGAGTTTGACTGATGTTCTGAATAATTTTTTTTATGATAAATTGAAATTTTTTTTAATGTTTTTTAACTCTATGATCCATGGATGTATCAAAGAAAGAAAAGAAAAACCTGGGTTTGGTTCAGGTAAATCATAAATCCATATTAAATAAAATTAGTGTAACAAAGTGTTACAAAGTGATAGAACATATTTTACTGTTTTCTTGGCATTCTTATTAAGGAAATTGAAGATAAAAGTTTTTTATTTTTTTATTTAAGCCTGTCATGTAATGTTGTTGTGGGTTGGAAGTGGAGAGTAATAGAGGTCCACAACAAGACAACAAGATTACAGCTATCACGTATTAAGATTTATTCTCCAAACCAGAGAAAATACATGACATTTAACAGTGTGAGGACCGCCAAACAGTATCATGATGTTCTTGTTTGCTTGGGTAAAAATGGTATGACGTTGTAAAAGTAATAGCTCATTGTACATGTGTGTATTTGGCACTTAATGAAACCCCTTCTACACTCATGAGCCTTTCTGGTTTTAATAACTTGGTAGATCTCTGCTTGTTTACTTGCAGTTTGTTGGGTTTTCCATATTCTCCATGCTTTGCTTCTCTCTGCCACTTTCTCCCTTGTCTCCCTTGCCACGTAGGACATTGCATGACATACCCTGGCTCTGTGGAATATCAAATAATGACTTTACAGTGCCAAGCCAACCTGCTTCTTCCAGCCAGAGCCCTGTCTCCATCAATGAAAACTGATTTGATGATATGCTTGAAAGAACAGCTTTTCTATAGGCAATAATAATTATGCACAGTGGTCGGAATTACGCGCTCCATGTGAACAAGATGTCTAAACTTCATTTCCCTGTGTTTTGGTCATAGATGTGAACCGTATAGATTTCCAGCTTGTATTGGACATTACTGTTCTTTTGTGCACTCTCACCATGCAAGGTGTTTCTGTACTTCATTATGGTGAGAGGCTGGAGATGTGTGTTCATAGGAACTGTCCTCAGGAGGTGGAAGTATGATAAACCCAGGGGTCGAGGCTGCTCCCAGATTGAATTTATATGTAACAATCTGTTTCTATCTCAGCAGCAGATGCCTGGCAACCAGGTCCATGCGATCAGTGGTGGACAGCTGTCATTGTCAAAAGAGAAATCACTGTGAAGGCTGTGAAAAAAAAAGTGGTAGCTCTCATCATAGCAAAGGAGGGGGTCATTGTGAAGAAGTGTTTTCCTCACCTTTCACAGTTAATAAGAGAGCAAACAGTACAGCTCTGCAAACAGATGGGTCATCATGATGGTTGACTACTGATAGTAGTCAGTAGACTAGTTTGTCTTAATTATTTCTATATATTTTCATAATCTTGGTATCATAAGAAGTTTTGTTTTTGTTAAAATATATATTGGTATCCTACTGTTGATTGGCAAATATTAGACTTTTTGGTTGCACTTTATTTTACAGTACATGTACTAACATGTACTTATAGTGTACTTACAGTGTATTTATCTAAGAAAGTTCTGGTAATACAAGGTAACTACATGGGGTAGGGTTAGGTTTAGGGGTAGGTTCAGGGTTAGTACCTAGTTATTACATATTTATTGTAAGTACTATAATAAGTACATAGTATGTACATGAGGAACAGGACTGTAAAATAAAGGGCTACCGACTTTTTAAAATCCATGTTAGTTGGTACTTTTTGTGTATGTATTGGCCACTGCCTAATGTAATATTTAGCAATCCTTAAAATCAGTATTAATTCATTTTCACTTTCCATTTGGATATTTATATTTATATACAGTGTTTTCATACTGTACATTATAATGTTATAACAATTTGTAGAATTTAATACACTTGATTACGTTTTTTATTAATATTAATAATAATAATATTTATTATGGAGAACTGTGGGTAAAAAAATACCAATGTCCAATAAAAAGTGTAACTTAATCTTATATACTGACATTTTGTTCTGCTTTTAATGGAAGATTTATTTATCATGACACTCCCAATCCTCCACAGTTTTATTCCCTATAATATAATGTATGTATTTTGTTTTTTAATAATGCATTTTAGTATTTTTAGCAATATCAGGGTATCGTACAAATAAGTTATGTTAAATTCATCTCTTTCATAATTCCTTCATATTTAGACCGATGTTTGGTCTACTAAGAAACAGAACATTTACCAGCCCTGTTTTAACAGTACATTGCTTCCTTAAGTTGTAACTAAGGCACTCTACCAACTAGTCAGTTTTAGATGCGTTTTTTCACACCGTAGTTGATATCAGTGTGTTTTGTGGTTACATTAAGTTTCAGCCCACAGCAGTTAGAGGGAAGTCAATTGAGGCATTTCCCATAATTCTTTTGGGGTAAAAAAATATTCCCAAGTAATATCTATGTATAGTACACAGCAAAGCTTTTGTGGATCAACACTGGGTTGTGCTCCAAGTATAAAACCAAATTAAAGGCTGTTTATCTACAGCAGTGCACTCTTGAGAGAGAGAACACATATGCTATAGCTGAAGGATAGATTTGTTGATGTGTTGGGGATTGTTGAATATTTTGAGAGAAGAGAGGAAGTACTGAAGATGAACGGGGATGGAGGAGCTTTCATTTGTGGTGGTTTCTTGGAAAATGTTTAAACTGCAACTTGGAGACCCATATAAACATATGAACTTTAAGTGAACTCCTGCAGTTTTATTCACTATGAAGTCATATCCACTATGAAAATGCAAAATTGTTAAGAGCCGTAGATGAAACATCTACACATTATTCTGTATGAACTGTAATAACAAGAACAAGTATGTAAAATCATAAGACATACGTTTCTGTCTCATGTTGCTCAACTGGTAGAGCATTGCTCTAGGAACACCAAGGTCATGGGTTCAATTACCAGTCAGCACACAAAATGATGAAAGTTACTTTCCTTAAAAGTATCTAATATATACATTACATTTTTAAATGAAATGTCAAATCCATCCCTGCAAGGCGTTGTGATATTCTGTCTCATTTGGTGACTGCTACATGTCTCATTTGACATTTCAGCATGTCACTTATTCACTCTCGTCTCATTTTCACCCATCACATCGTGGTGTATCAAGTCATTTTACATTCAAGTTGCATTTTCTAGCAAACAAAATATAATGCTGTCATAATTGTCCTTAAATCCTTGGTGAGAACAAAAAGCCTGGGCGCTTGTATAATGACACATAAACACAGTGCTTAAATATGAGGAGCTTTTTAAAGAGGTATCTATCTTCACTGCTTTTATTGTGAATGCACAAGCATTATGTTCTCTCTCTGTCGATCATTTGAGGTAATTACACCCACTCTGTCAAAAGAGGAGTACCTCTATGGAGGACTCTCATTTCCTAACACATCATAATACATCAAAAGGCAATGATAGGCCATGGCCTCTTTGTAAGACGTGCATTTCATACATCAGATATAATTTTGCTACATGATCAAACAAAGCAGTGAACAGTGTGTTTAATGGCTTGGGTACATCACCTTTAATAGGTTTAGCAGTTAATTAGTCAGTGTCAGAGTAATGCTTGCGTAGTATGTAACCTCAGTCAACAAAGTCAGTGGTTTTGCCCTGCGGTGCATTTTGACTTGCTATTGATCATTTCAGAGTAATTGTTTGATCATAATAGACTTGCGTCTTTTAAAGGGATAGATCACCTGAAAAGTGTCATTATTTACTCACACTTATGTTGGTCCAAATATGGATGACTTACTTTCTTCCATGGAAGAAATATATATATGTACATATATATATATATATATATATATATATATATATATATATATATATATATATATATATATATATATATATATATAATGGTGAACTTTTACATTTCAAAATGGGCATTAAACACATAGAAGTGCCATGAAAGTGTCTATGGAGCTCACTATGGAGCTCATGTAACATTCTCCAAGTCTTTTGAAACCATAAATCCTCGGCACAGTAATAGATAAAATAGTATTGTCCTTAAATGCCAATCTTTTCAATGATTTGGTTGATGAAACCAAACTTGAATCAGACTGATTTGTTCTGACTCAGAGATTTATTGCAGCATTTAATAGCTCACTGCAAGAAACTATTTACAGTGAATATATATTTAAATTTCTATATCTTTTCACATAAAACTAATGTGTAATGTAATATTTTTGGTGTTTCCAAGCCAAGTTTGACGCCTATGTTTTAACACTAGTGCCACATCTACAGTTGTTACACACCCCTTCGCCCAGTGTTATCAAACAACATTTGCCATTCATTCAATTTCATCAACATGAGTTTTATTTTCTGTGGCCCTTTTTATGTCTCTCACTCTCTTTTCAATTTCCCTGCCTTCTTTCTTTGTTAGCTTGTTCATTTCTTGTAAAGAGCGAATAAAAGCAACCATGCCTTGCCCTTGAATGAGGGAAGGTCAGATAGAGTGTGTTCATAAAACTTTGACCTGCAAGGTCAATATTCGGTTCAAAATAAATGAGTGAAGCAGCCGCTCATCATCTGTCTGCTAAAGGTAGTGAAATATAAGTCAGCTCTACTTTTATAATGTCTTTTTAGGAAGAAATTGAGAAAATATGTTTACACAGGGTTTATTTACTTTTTTAACGCCATGTAATTACCAAGTGAATGGAGAATTAATTGCCATTAAATAGTATATATATATATATATATATATATATATATATATATATATATATATATATATATATATATATATTATGATTATCATACACTATTGTTCAAAAGTTTGGGGTCTTTTAAGTTGTGTTTTTTGTTTTTAAGAAATTAATATATTCATTCAGCAAGATTCCATTGAATATATATATTTTTTTGTCTTTACTACTTTATTTAAAATAAATGCTATTCAGTTTATCGAATAGTCCTCAAAAATGTATCACATTTTCCAAAATATATATATAGCAGCACAACTTTTTCAACAGATAATAAGAAATAAGCATATTATAATGATTTCTGAAGGATCATGTGAAGACTGGAGTAACGATTGCTAAACTTTCAGCTTTGCGTCACAGAAATAAATTACAAATTTTTAATATAATATTAACAATATTAATATATAATAACAATAATATTTCACAATATTTACTGTATTTTTGATCAAATAAATGCAGCCTTGTTGAGCACAAGAGTCTTTTAAAAAAACTCTAATTGACCATTCAGATGAAACTTTTTTATTAATTATATTATTTTTGTTCTCATGACAATGTGGTTATTATTATCATTATTATTATTCATGCATATATGACAAACAGCATGCCAGTGTGCACAGCTCATATACTGTAAATGACAAACTAGTCTTGTCTCTTGGTGAAACGCTACCTGTCACAAAAAAAACATGAAGACAAATACCTCGTATATTTGATTTGGAAGCTTAATACGAGGAATATTCCGCATATGTATAACCACATGGAGTTTTGAGTAAAAAAATGTGTGGTGTGAGTCCTGACAGATGTTTTCTTTAATAGATCGTTTTGGCTTCTGATTTGAATCGTGTATGTCACTTACATCAGCAACAGTCTGTCTACCGCTCTTACAATTCAATTTAAACCATATTGCAGTTCTTAATAATGTCGCTGGTGTGTAACTCTGGGTATCTTTATTTACTTGCCAATTTTACTCACAAGAAAAGAATAACTATTAAGCGTAGCTGAGCATCAGAAATGACAAAAATGTGTTCTTTTTCTCTGTAGAGGAAAGGCCGGACTGCTCCAAGGCGAGATGTGAGGTACAGTTTTCGCCACGCTGCCCTGAGGACTCTATATTGATCGAGGGCTATGCTCCTCCAGGTGAATGTTGCCCCCTGCCCAGCCGCTGCGTGTGTAGCCCAGCCGGGTGTCTGAGGAAAGTATGCCAGCCCGGGCACCTAAACATCCTTGTATCCAAGAGCTCAGGCAAACCTGGCGAGTGTTGTGATCTCTACGAATGCAAACCAGGTAATAAAGTCCAGCATTATGTTAACTGTGGGGATTCATCATGTAGGTCAACTAGCTCCCTTAGTCTAGTTTTGTTGGAGAACAGCAACCAAACCAGTTTGAACCAGCCTACGCTAGTATGGTATAAAGGAATATTTCACCAAAGCACGCCATTTATATCCATCATGTCCATTTTTTACATCCCTAACTGTATGGAAATTACTGTGTAAATGTTCTTTTAAAGAGCTTCAACTTTTTTGTTCTGTGAAAAACAAGCACCATATATATTTGGAATGACATGAGGGTGAGTGTATATTGAGAGAATTTTCATTTTTGGGTAAAATATTCCTCTATGTTGGTTTTTCTCAGATAAAAAAACCAATGCTTTGTCAACTTTTATTGCAGTATCAGATTCTTTTCCTGCTAAATAGATGGATTGTTGTAGAGTCTGGGGAATCCACACCAGAAACCGGGTAGTGATAGATTTGAATTCTTTGCAGGTTACCTCATGATGCTGTCATAGTACCTTAATTTTAATATATCTTCTTCTGTCACGCTGTATTTTGCTGCAATATGGCAGCCTTGATCAGAGATAGTCTCTTGGCTTCAACACAACATAAAAAAAGCAACAGTAATTAATTTCCCAATACACCAAAGAGAGCGATTTTGTGATTTGGGAGTTTGCCAAAGCCTTTGAGACACGCTAAAGCCATGGGCTGTTGAAGATGCATGAGTGGTTCTGCTTCCAGAGACAGTTTAGTAGATAGGACACATATGTGTTCGGGTTGTTTTTGTAAAAGAGACTTTTCTTGAAAAAAAAAAAGTTTACATGAATTGGTTTTATTGGGAAGATTTCATTTTTTTTTTTTTTAATTTAACATTAAACCAGTTTATAAAAACCTTAATTTATAAATCATTAACAAACATCATAAGTGCTTAACAGACCATTAGTTAATATATATTCACA
Source organism: Carassius auratus (assembly GCF_003368295.1). Taxonomy (NCBI): domain Eukaryota; kingdom Metazoa; phylum Chordata; class Actinopteri; order Cypriniformes; family Cyprinidae; genus Carassius; species Carassius auratus. The sequence continues at coordinate 5,325,687 of NC_039284.1, forward strand.
TATATTCACTAGAAATATGTTCTTGATGTTTACTAATGAACTTACTAATGACTAGCATATGATTATTTAATGTAAACTGACATGCTTACAAATATGAGTAAACTTCCAGTTCATATGATCTTCATATGTTGGTCTTTGTTTGTTGTGTAGACCTCTATTTACACATCTTAACAAATAACCTATTAATTATTTGTTCATGTTTTTGCAGTACCCAATCTAAAGTGGAAACTATTCATCATCTGCATATGTTTATAAATGTTTACTAATCATTAGTACCTTTATGGGCATTGGACTTTTAGCTAATGTAACACATTTTGTGTAAAGGATGGCAAGTTAAGTTAAAAAAAAATTAGTTCATTTATCAAAACAATATAATATAGAAAGATTGAACAATTTTCCCTTGTAATAATCAAATTGATGCTTTTTAATAAGTGCTTCATCTTATGGAATTTAAGGTTAATGGCATTTGTAAGTATTTTAACTTACATGAAATAATGATTTGTTTGAATGTTATCTGAGCATTATATAATGTTTAAGAATTATTTATTAATTAAAGTTATTATAAAGTGTTACCAAACCTTAGCCTATATTATATAATGACTTTAGCACTCTAAAAGTGTTATAGTGTTTTATAACAGGTAAATCATGTGCTTGGATGAGAGTTTGATGAGGTGTGTTAATTACAGGCTTTGATGAGAAGTGATACATGTTTTATGTCTTGTTTTGTGTTCAGTGTTCAGTGTAGACTGCAGCACAGTAGAGTGTCCACCGGTGAAGCCCGTCCAGTGTCCGGCGGACAGCTATGAGACTCAGGTCAGACTGACAGCAGATGGCTGCTGCACCCTTCCTACCAGGTTAGATGTTATAACTGCCTCACACACACTCAAGGTTAGATTGTTACATCTGTCTAATGCGTACAACGTAGGTTAGTCTCATATTGACACTTCAACTTAGACGTTACACCGGTCTCACTTACAGTCTAGGTTAGGTGCCATACCTCACTCACTCACAATCCAGATTAGACATTACATCTGTCTCACACTCCTGGAAGCATATGGTGCTCACAATTTAGGTTAGACATTTCCCTTCTCATGCTCGCAATCCAGGTGAGATGTTACATGTTTCATAGACATCACACTTGTTACAGTATAGATTAGATGTACACCTGTCTCATGCTCACACTCCAGGTTACACAGTTACACCTGACTCACACACATTTAAACCTTATTTATACATTTATACACATTTATAGCTGTCAGATGTTAGGTTAGATGTTACACCTGTTGCACACTTGTCGTCTAGATTAGACGTCACACCTGTCTCATGCTAATAATCCAGGTTAGAGCAAAACAATTGTCCAAAAACATTATTGCTCAGTAGTTTAGCACTGGTTCTCAAGTCCCAGTGTGTCTCAGAGTATTCATATTTATTATTTTAGCACTGAAAGTTAATAACTTCAGCGTGACAGAAGAGAGTGAATTAGGTAGGACAAACACCCCCCCCCCGCCCCCAACCACCAGCAGCATCACTTTCTCTTTCTCTCTGTTTCTCTCCCTCTGTTACTCAGATGTGAGTGTTTGCCCGGCCTATGTTCCGTCCCACAGTGCTCAGCAGGGACTTCCTCACAGGTCGTGTCCCGTGGTGATGGAACACCTGGAAGGTGCTGCGATGTGTTTGAGTGCGTCAACGGTAGGTTCTGTTTTATGTGTGTCTTAATTAGTGTTTGTGCAGGTGCTTTGGCAAGGTCGTCTAGTCTGCCTTAGTGCCATTAGCTCAGATAGAACATTACTGGAAATACATGCTTTTACTACATCAGTTTCTCTTCTTTTAAAATCAATTTGCAGTGTTTTTTAATGTCAATTGGATGGCATTTTAATTCATTTTACATTTAATGGTTTGAAAACCCCAAAAAGCCATGTCTTTTTATATTATTGTTCCCCAAATTACTCATTCTGTGTGTCTGCAGGGCATAAGTGAATGCTGGCTGAGTATTGTAGTTAGAGCTACATTAAGAGTAATTTTCTGATCATTTAAGAAAATAGCTTTAGCTATGTTAAAATGTATCATGAAAAAAAATCATATTAAAGATAGGATGCCTTTTTATACCTATATCTTCAAGTTAATATTATTCAGTTTGATATTTGTGGGGGATTTTTAGCTGTTATTTATACTGTATTATGAATTCTTTAAGTTAGGTTGCAAATCGTTGTTCTGTTATTTATTTATTTATTTATTTATTCGGAGAGCAAACTCTCAAAATATAGAAGCACAATCTGTAAAATATATTTATGTGTGTCCTTTTCAAACAAACTTCCAAGTTCAATTCACACCTGTTTTTGAGACACCTTTTGTAGAAATGGTGGTACCAAAAATAGAGGCTTAGGCCGCCATTATAATTTAAGTATATGTTTGTGTGTGAGAAGTGTGGAAGGAAAATAGAAACTCTCAACGCGAGAGACACACGTAAGAGAGGACGATATAACAATAGGTTTAAGACTGATTGCTTTAAGAAGTAACAAAAAAGTGTGTATGACTAATTTTTTTTTTTTTTTACAATTTCAGTCAATTAATTTTTTTTATCTACTTCTAATTGCATGATGTGATGATTAATTAAATTAAAATGGCTGTGAAAATACCCCCAAAAGATCATTTAAAGCCATTATTGTGTTAAATGAGTAAAGTATCAAGACGACATTATAACAACTAGCGTTCGAAAAAATATATCATTTGATTTAACATAACATTTATTTCACATAAAAAATTTTGGCTATAACGCCGCAACATAAATTATGGAACATAAAAAAAGATGAGTTGATAAACATATCTGTATTTTTTTGGTTCAAACATTAAAAGCCACCGGTAACCATATCTGCTTGGCAGAGATGTATAGTAACGAAGTAGAACTACTTCACTACTGTACTTAAGTACTAAAAGGCGGTATCTGTACTTTACTAGAGTATTATTTTTTTCTCCTACTTCCACTTTTACTTCGGTACATATTTTCGCTGAGTTTAATACTTTTACTCCGATATTTTTTTTATGTGCTGCATCGTTACTCGTTACAATTATGATGTTACGAATCATTCCATTACAAACCACTGCCAGAACTGTAGATGGCAGGTTTGATGAAGCTGGCACATCATTGAGCGAATCAAGCGATTAAGAAGACTGAGCGTGACTGAACTGCTGTCTGTGAAGAGAGAAATGAACACCGAACCGAGCCAGATAATGACTCGTTCACGAGTCAAGAACTGGTTGCATCGGTTTTCTGATGACCAGTAACGTTAGTTCTTTCTGACAGTTCGATTCAGTAAACCAGTTGAAGAAAACAGTTCACCGATTCTTTTGCGCTCGATTCAATGGCGTCATTGGCGTTGACTGCACATTGGCTCATAACATTAAGAATCAGTTCAGAATCAATCACCAAAAGAATCAGTTCGGTTCCAGACGCTCTGTGTGTCGGTTTGCTTCACGCTAAATCACACATGCGCAGTATCATCAGCTCCTCGGTTCACGAATCGGACGCGTCTGACAGAAACGGTTCTTGACTCGTGAACGAGTCATTATCTGGCTCGGCTCGGTGTTCATCTTCATTTCTCTCTTCACATCAGTTCAGTCAGTGTACTGTTTGAGTCAATGAATTACTCCGGGATATTGGTTTGTTTTAACTCAGAGGGAGTGTCAGACACATTAAACAAGTTAAGCTTAATTCATCTGTGGATTAATGCGTATTGGAGACGCGAACAGTTTAAAACGATTCAGTTCGATTTGGTGAACTGTTTCAAAAAGATCCGGTTACATCGAATGATTCGTTCGCGAACCAGATATCACAAACTGCTTTGTTTTTAACTGTCTTACAACAGACACGGAAGAGAAGACAATGCTGAATAAAGTCGTAGTTTTTTCTATTTTTTGACCAAAATGTATTTTCGATGCTTCAAAAAATTCTAAATGACCCTCTGATGTCTCACGGGTTTGAAACAACATGAGGGTAAGTTATCAATGACATCATTTTGCAAGTTGGGCTAACTAACCCTAGTAACCGTTTTTTGTTTACAAGAAGTTACAGTCAAAGGAATTGTTATTGTCCTTTAGGTTAATAATTTGAAATAGTAAAAACAATATGTTCAAACTTTTGACTATTTTCTTTAATAGCTACATAACACAATACTTCTACTTTTACTTTCAGTACTTGAGTAGTAAATTTTAAAATAGACTACTTGCAATACTTAAGTACAAAAAATGTTGAATACTTTAGTACTTCTACTTAAGTGTGGTGCTTAAAGAGCACTTCTACTTCTACTCAAGTCACTTTTTTGATAGAGCACTTGTACTTTTACTCAAGTATGGTTCTCTGGTACTTTATACATCTCTGCTGCTTGGTTACCAACATTCTTGTTTTTATTCTGGTTACCAACATTCTTCATTATTTTATTTTATGTTCCATAAAAGAAAGTAAGTTATACAGGTTTTAAACAACATGGAGGTGAGTAAATGATGACAGAATTTTTTTTAGGTGAAGTATCACTTGCATCCATCAACAGAAACATATATTAGTTGAACCCAGTTTGTTTTACGTGCTATTTATAACAAACCAGCAAACCATACAGATGCTTTGTCAAATTTAAAAGTTGAACCGTGGTCCCAGCGCGTGCCGAACCTTGTGGGGTGAACCGAACGGTTCTGATTTTTTTTCAGCGAACCGTGCCACCCCTAATACACACACACACACACACACACAAACTAAAATTGCCAGTAAGTGGGGGTACATGTCTTTATCTGAAAGTCATTAAGTCATTCATTCATTCGATTAATTCAAACTGCTGATTCATTCAGAAATGAAATAAACTGCTCTCTTTATGAAAGGGTCATTGAATCGTTGGTTCAGTCGATTCAAACAAATCAATGCTACATTTCTTAGAGATGCACATCAGTTCTGCTGTCGCTTACTATGTTATATTTTCATTGACACAATTGAGCAAAAACAGACAATAATGTATCCTTATCGTAATGTAGCCTTATGTATCTAAAATATAACACAACATTTACTTATATATTAAGCTGCTGCATAAATTCACATTTGCAGACGTGCTATTTGGGACAAGAAGCACTCATTTAATAGCCTATTACAATTGATGCTAGTGTGATGTCACTTTCCAACTCTCGTGAGACAAATAAGCAACTGCATCTTTAAAAACAAGCCCAATATTATTTTATTATTTATTAAGCCCAATATTATTTTATTATTTATTATTATAATCAATATTATTTATTATCAATTATTTATTACCAATAAATGAGCCTGTAGCATATTAAAGTGAAGTTATTTTATAAAAATCTGCAAAATGCAACAAAGTGCACTATCCACTCTGATCACCTGTGAGCAGGATAGGGTTGGTGAGATGGAAAAGGAGAAAAGACAAGAGCTTTAAGGGGGAGCTGTAACATTGCCACATATTTATAGCCTAATAAAATATATTCAAGCTAAATGTACATACTATTTACATACATATTATTATTATAGCCCATGATAATTAATATATAAAAACATTGTCAGATTTTCCTAACAAGCAACATAAAGGCCTAAAATAAGCCCTTTTCCATCTCACCAATCCTATTCTGATAGGATATTGATGATAATAAATATGCACAGTATGTATGTATGTATGTGTATGTGTATATGTATATATATATATATATATATATATATATATATATATATATATATATATATATATATATATGTATGTATGTATGTATGTATGTATGTATATATATATATATATATATATATATATATATATATATATATATATATATATATATATGTATGTATGTATGTATGTATGTATGTATGTATATATATATATATATATATATATATATAAGCACGCACACACACAAATATATTGTTATTCATATATTATATTGTGATATATCGCTTTTTGAAAGCTGAGTTGTGCCTCCTGTGCACAGCCGTACACAAACATACACATTACACTGTGCTCCTTAACTTATAAAGCGTGCATTGAGAGTTGGGACAGAAAGAGAGAGTTTAACCCCATAGTCACTGTGGGCAGAGCTGTGTGCAGGTGGTGGAGAACTCTTTTAGATGAAGAGCCACAGGAAATCAAAGCTGTAAACATCAGCGAGCACCAGGCCGTATGTCGTGCTTTGGACTTTTTCCATATTTGTGGATCGACAACCACCAAGAGTAAGAACAGAATCAAGGCTCCATCCAAACACAAAGGCTCAAGAGTGGTGCTTTGAATAAAGGGACCCATGAAAACAATCCCACTTCCCCTATAGTTGTTTTTTTTCCTTTCTGCTTCAACTATAGCCAGGCCTGGGGCACACAATAGATGAAAGACATACCAACAAAGGGAAAGCGAGTGCAAACCAAGGACTCGCTTTTCCATATTCGTTATTTTGCAAGTCACCTTCCTTCCAAGCACGTATGTATATAAACAAGCAAGCATAGACGGCGGTGTGGTGTGAGGTGCCAGGTTGTGTGTCGTCGTCACAGCGGGCAGTAAAATTAGCCTCAGGCTGATTTGAGAACAAAGCGCTGAGGCCGGAGTGCAGTTTGGGGAGCATCAAAGCTCAGAACAGAAATACAGGCTAATTGAACATCTGGCCACTGGTGGCTGTGTACAGTGTAGAGGCTGATTTCATATTCCACAGCTGAGGGGGTGGAAGAGAACATGAAGGAGCGACGAACAGGGAAAATGAACTCATCCCCTTGGATGGACAGAAACTGATTAATATTCAAAAGATATCACACCAACGTCATTAGATGAGTGACCTTCCTGAGACTGTCGTGGAATACACAAATTGACACAACAGATGAATACACTGCAGAAGGATGCGAGAAAACCACAAACGGTAACGTTTCTCCTGTAGAACAAAAAGACAACATTTAAATGGCTTATTAGTGTATAATTTTTGGAATGGAATTGAGTGGAGACAAGAATGCAGTGAGTGGAGAAAAAAACAACAACATGAAAGTATCAAAAATAGAGACAATAGCATTGTGTGATGTACATACCGTATTTTTCGGACTATAAGTCGCACCTGAGTATAAGTCGCGTCAGTCCAAAAATACGTCATGACGAGGAAAAAAACATGTATAAGTCGCACTGGACTATAAGTGGCATTTATTTAGAACCAAGCACCAAGAGAAAACATTACCGTTTTCAGCAGCGAGAGGGCGCTCTATGCTGCTCAGTGGTAAACTACAGGAGCAGTGAGCAGCATAGAGCGCCCTCTCGCTGCTGTAGACGGTAATGTTTTCTCTTGGTTCATGACTCTCGGTTCATGTCAAATTCATTTTGATAAATAAGTCTGATATTTGAATCCGATATTTTTGCATGTTAAAAAATAAATACGATCTCACGTTGTGTCAAATACATTTACACACTGCCTCTGTAACTTTTCTTCAATCATAAAAAAATTCGGATTGGGTTCAATTTTACGCATTTTTCACATTCGTAACAAGCATTTTGAGAGGTGTTTTGACAACTTGTTCTGTGCATGACAGATTTTTAGGATGACAAATCCGAAAAGACGCATATGAAAACTCAGTGTGCCAGGACTTTAATTTAAACTTGAGATTTTTTTTACAAATCGGACACTGTTACTTTTCTCATGACTGTGCCAACAGTGTCTGTGTGTTCCACTAAAGAAGTAAAGTCAAATGGGACTTGAACGACATGAAGGTGAACAGATAATGACAGAATATTCATTTTGTGGTGAACTATCCCTTTAATTTGATTTATATAATGCTGGGTTCCTGAAAACTGTCTCTATGAATCTTTAATTGGAAGAAGGAGTCGCCATCTTTCACTTTTGTCCTCTGTAATGTGTGATAAGGTTTATTCAATGTGGCATGCCTTAATGAGGATTTGACGCTTATTAAATTCAGTTTATACTGCTTTTATTTGAAGTTTTTCCCTGTAGATTTGTCACATTGACACTTCATGGACGTATTGCAAGCTGGTCATTAGCTGGTACAAGATGGTCTAGATTAGGCTTGTGTAGCCAGCCAGATGTTTGACTGTAAGCATAAGCTCATGTCCAAGTTGCAGCTAAACAAAGAACCTGCCTGTTTAGACAGAAGGAGACCAAGTGACTGAAATGTAAATAGACCGACCACAATAAAAGGCTAACATGAAAAAGCTGATCCTATATTGATAAGTCTGTTGCATACAGGTTTACATAATACTTATTTAATGGCATTTCTTTACCAAGTAATATTGAGGTCAGAACTGATCCAGTTATCAGAACGTTAAATAGACCTATAGTGTAAATTGTCAAACTACTTTTAAGCTTTCGTTTTTCATTCAGTGTTATTCCTGAAACCATCTTGACCACCTAAATCTGTTAATCTGTTTTTCAGCAGGGCAGTCTAAATTCAAGAAACGTTATCTACATAAAGAATCAAAACTTTGAATTTAAGTATATCAACTGTGCCATTTCTGAACAAATTCATGGCTTGATGATTCTAGAAACAGCAGATGTCAGACCGAAAGAATCCCATCTTTCTCTGCCAGTCACTTACTCGCTCGCTCTACAAGGCGCCCACACACACTTCCAAAGGCAAGTATTTAGGATGGCAAGGGAGTGAGCATTCTCAGACAGTGTTTGTGCACCACATTTTTCTCTCAGACAGTGATGTCACCCTTTTGGGGAGTAGATAAGAAGAAGGTCTGATTAGTGAGTGTATGTGTGCATCTAATCGAGAACATTCCCACCCTGAGCTAATCGCAACTCCTTTCCGAAAGTTTAAAAACCGTGAGCTAACTTTGACCACACCAAGGAATTTTGTGTAGATTTGTGTTGATCTCGTAATGTACCGAGCAAATTGATCAACAAGTGAATATGCGAACATGTTGTTTGACTGCAGTAAAACGGCAGCCACTCTGCCACATTTGCGCATGGTAGATTTGCTTTGTCATTAGCAGTTTTTTTTTTTTGTTTCATAATTTGTGCATCTTCACACATGAACTGGCGCACCTGTCAGTCCCCATTTATACAGCCCCACTGCTACAAGCCCCATCATTACGTTAATGTTTGCCCAGAGGGGGGTGGTCATGGAGAAGGGCACGATTGGCGGTTTGCACAAGTTGTTTAACCTAGGGATTGAAGGGCGATGTATTAAAGGTTGTGAGTGCTGATTTTGATCCTCTTCTCGACGAAAAGAAAACGTGTTTTGTGATTGTGTTGTCAACATCTAAGCGGTTAGCATTAGGATTAGCTCTGTACACAGTAGCGCGTTGTTCTGTCTCAAATGACATATGAAAGAACAATGCTAGCGTAAACATAACACTGTGGCCCGTCGTGAAGCACAGGCATCTCTTTTTTTTCAGAGAAGGTGTCATCAGGAGAGGAAAGTCATTTTAAGGTAGGGCTCGAATATGAGTCACCAAGGGGCCATTCACTTAACATGTGCACTGTGAATCCTACAATGATTGACGGGCCCCGCAGGCACTATGCTCTCCCTTTTATACTCTACTCTTATTTATGTCTGCTCCAACACAGCGACCGCTATCTTTCACTGATAAAAAAATAGGAAAACATGCACACAAAGGCGCCGTCTTTTTTTGTTTTGTTTCTCGACAACTTAGCCTTGATTTGCAGGTGTTGTGTGGTTGTAGTGATTTACATGTTCAGAGCAGTGGCGGGTCTTGGCAGCACAAGGCACAACTGTGGAGCGGCGCGTTATCACATTGTTTAGTCTGCCTCTCAGCAGCTGCAGCCAAAACAAGCTAGCCTGCAGCATGGGGGAGGGCTGAAAAACACCGGGAAGGCAGCTCCTGTTGGGCTGTAGGACAACTAGAAAAGCATTCTCCTACCTAACACAGAAAAAAAGAGGCATCTCAAGCATCTGAGAGGATGATAACTGCAATCTCCTCAGCCTTTCGGAAATCCATTTCTTCTTCATGGTTTCAGATTGTTTTCTTCCCTTTCCTTAGGGTGAAACTAACCTTACATCTGAATGTGTCTACTTCCCTACTCTATAGAAGGTGAAAAACAGTATTCATAAAAGAGGACACTCTTAAATCTAAAGGTTATTTATTGGCATATATGGTTCTATGAAAAAACTTATGGTCCATGAATCCTTTCCAGTCCACGAAAGGTTCTTTATGAAAAAAGATTCTGTAAAACCTTCTTCACACTAAGAAAAAAAAAGTATATTTTAAGAACCTTTTTCTACTTTAAAGAACTTCAGTTACAGTTAAGCTATACCTTAGAAAATGTATATATGTTGCAGGCTAATGTTATGTTTTGTTGACTAATTCGTATGAATTAATACAATCTCATTTGTATGTTTTTGTGCGTTTTATGATCTGCTTATGCTAGAGTGATGGTTAGGCTTAGAGTTTAGGTAGGGGTGTACCTTCATCAACTTCTTAAAATCATATCCTATGAATTCGTACAAAATTACTGTTTTATAAAATAGTTACATTTTCTCATGGGATTTTGTTGGACGTTCTACTAGAAATCACTTGATATTTCCTCAGCTTCCTCGGCTGCAAGGCTTTGTGTGCAAAATAATGTGTCTTAACTTACATCGCTACTTGTTAGGAAAGAGTAGAATATTAAGTTGCAACATTTTGAAAACAGCTGTATTGGCTGTGGGTTTTGTATCTATTTATTTATTTTGCAATCCACAACAGAAATCAAAACTTGTTTTTTTTACGCCATTAGCATATTAGCATGCTAACATTTATACACCCTGATGAGCAACACTGTGAACAAGGTCTCTTTTCACATGCAAAGAGCAGGTTAGCCAATCATAAAAGGGTCATTTGCATAAACATCCTTTACCCAAAGCCTCCACAGATGTCCTACCAATAGATGTCATTTCAAAAGATGTAAACAACCCCAGCAGGCAAAATAGATCACAGGCTAGTTGTCTGGCCAAAAAGCTTGGGCTGTCCCCTTTGACTCGTTTTGTTGTTTACAGAGCCACTGGCAGTCACAGAGACTAGCATGAATGCTCAAGATGCCTATTTCATTGGTATCAATCAGGTAGTAGGGAAGTAATTTATGTGTCGAATTCCAAAATATAGCACTTTTAATTCTAAAGGACTGAAATGAGGAGGAAAATGGTCATATAAAACTAAGTTACAAATATTTTTGGTGCATGAAAGCTAAATTAACGATATAAGTGGACTTCAGGGGGAAATATAATATGCTACTAAAGTATACAATATGGCTCCTTTAAAAACACAAAAAATGAGACTCACGTTTGTGGTGCCTGGATCGAAACTGAAAAACCGCCCGTGATGAATCATGACCTCAAGCGGGAGAAATCTGCACAAGTGCAAGTTTGCGACTGGAGATAGGTGATTATGTAAATCCCCCACGTTAAGTTTTTGCAGCTTTTGAACGGCAATAAATGTTGTTATTTTAGGTCGCAGTGCTCTGTTCAGGAACTTTGAGACTGAGATGTGGAGGTGTTTTAATCTCCAGATGGAGAATTTCATTACTGCCTCTTCACAATCCTGTCAAACTCTTAGAGTTAAATATAAATGGGCTCTTTTTCCTCCTGCTTCAGATGGCCTTTGTGTAATAAGAAACACTTTGTGAGTATGTGTGTGTGTGTTGTGGCCCCGATGCTATTTCTCTATTTTCAGAAAGCCATATGAGAACACAGGTAGAAGCCATTCTTAATTTGTATTCGTACAGATGTGTGGAGGGTTGGGCGTTCATACAGATTACATACTTGGCTTCTGTCACTTTCCTCAGCTCGAACAGACGCTGCGAGTGCCGTCATACACTCTAACAATTCAGGTGGGGCCAGTTAACAGCTGCTGGCCTCCAGGCCTCAGAGGGGAGGGGACCTGTTGGATCCCGAGGCAGAGAAAACTAGGCTTTGGCGTCTCTGGGTGGTGTTTCCATGGTTACCATTCTCTTCCACTAATTTACACTGAGGTGTGGCGTTTCATACGAGAGGAAGAATCTCCTCCACTCCAAATTTTTATGTTTACTGATGCTTATATATGATGCTGTACATTATTAAAATATCAGCCTGATGGAATCTTCAGATTTTATTTGCATGTTCTGCACTGATTGGAGGAACGTCTAAGGAATTCTCTATCAAAAATGTATACATCTTGACACATCAATGACAATCTACAGATTTTTTTTTTTTTCTGAATATTTGTGCACATTGGTTGTGCCACATGACTTTGCGTGTTGCACCACATGCAACCAAAGAAAAACACTGCTTGCAATTATGCAAAACTACATATGGTATTATTTTGATTTTGAATTTAAAATGTGCTAAGAAACAAATCTTCAGAACAGAACGGAAAAAAAGAAACTGTCAAATCAAGTTTTCATAGTTCTTCTTGTCTGAATGTGTCGCAGGGAGACAAAAAGAGAGAAATGTTCCCACTTTTGACACAAAAGGCCAAACAGTGTAACTTTTACTAAAGAAGACTACATTGATGTAAAGTAGATTTTAAAGGTGATTTATTTTTTATTTTTTTTTCATATTTAATTAAATCTGTTGCAGTCAGAAATTGCTAGAGTATTGAACTGCTGTTTTTGGACTGAGTGGGTTTATAACACTGAATCTGAGCGCCTTGGTGACTTTGATCTCAGTATCATTCATCTTTGTGCTTCTAAAGGTGACAATAAAGACTTGCGAGGAACTGACACAGATACTAGAGTCTCCAACTGGTATTAAACTAACTGGCATTTTTGTGTTAGTTATACATTTTTCTTGTGCTAATACAACTCCTGCACCCTTCACCTTTTTAGAACACAACAGTATAGCTGTTTGGCATTGAAGAACGTGAAAATGAGCCCCAACCCATGCTAGGACAGCTCTGGCCATCTCCAGACTTTTTTCAAAAAGTTTACTCCGCAGTTTCTTTCCTGACAGAGTCATTACAGGATTACAGCTCTGGGAGGAAATTCCGAATATTAAACAGAATTCATTCAAGTTTACTCTCCCTACACGACGCCCAATCCCTAATGGCAGAGGATTCGGGAATAAGTCCAAGTCAAAGACTTTCCCATAAAACTAGGAAGAATTTGATGCAGTCATATAATCCTTTGTGATGGGTAAAGTCCCAAATCAAGGCAGCCAGTGGGTTGAGAAATGGAGCCACCAGCTCAAGCCTGACAAACTTTGCATATTTGTTCAACAACCAGCTTGTCTTAATGTGGTGAGAGAGGGATAAGCTCTAGAGCAGACACCGGCTCTCCATGAGCTTCTGTTTACGCACCAGCATTTATTGCTTGCCCTTCAAAAACAGAAATGCGACAGGAAAGCCAGATTCTCCCTTTTACAATTTCTCTGCAGGATTTTTTTTCTTTTTCTGTGAGGTCACAACAGCTAGCAAAAACAAGTGGGTACAAGTATGCTATCTGCTCTCCTACAAATCTTTCGTTGCATCCAGACGGCTTAGGTCAGGCTTTATCTTGAAAACTTATGAGATGCAGCAGTGGCATAAACACTAACATTCAGTGAGACAAAACAAAGAAACGGGTTGTTCCTTGCTATTACCATGTCTCAATGCTGAGTCTAACTGTGATGTGGCCACTTGTGTCATTTTTAAAGAATGAGATCCATTAGGGCGAGGCCACTGCAATGAACAACTGGGTAGGTCAAGATGCTGACATAACTATCACTCATGCTTCCTCTAATTATTCACCTCTGCCACAACTGGTTGTATTTGTGGCGGCACCATCGTGCCTGTGGGATGAGGCTCATTAGTCATTAAAATAAATGAAGAAGGTTAATTGCATTTAAAACAAAAAAAAGAGTAAGATGTTTTGTTCCAGGTTGTCTCTTCAAATGGAACTTCTTCCCGCAAAATTCAGCAAACGGTATGTAGGAAGTGTATTCATATATCTTTGCAATCAGAACACAAAACACATATGAACAGTTGTTTCACTCTTTCCACCTCAGCACTATTTATTTCTATAATTAGGTCCAGAGGGGTGTTTTAGAGCTTGAGTCAAGTCTCAAACGTGAGCCCCTTAATTGCACAGATCAAGCCAATCGTGTTTACTCTTATTCCTTGCATTGACTGTAGGAATGTGAACTTAAGTATTTTGATTTTTTAATGATATTGTTTGTAAGTCTTAACTAATTGGGTAAGGAATATGTAGGGTAGGGGGAATTGGATAGTGAATGGGCAGGATAGAGTGGATAATTGAGTTAGAATTGGGAAAAATAACATTAGTAGGATAAGGGGTAAGGGAAAGCGAATTTGTAGGAGATGAGTAGAACAGGTTAGTGTAGAGAACTGGCTGGGGAATTGATAGTATAGTTTGGAGAAAACTACTTAGGAACTGTAGCTGGCAGATTTACAAACTACTTAAAGTCTAAAGTAGTTAAAAGGGGTGGTTAGATTTAGTTAAATATTTTTTTTCTTGACATAATTTTGTTTTTTTGGTTTAACTATTCCTTTAAACCACTGTGCTATCCTTAAAAAAGTACAACTAACTATACTAAAGCTATCTAAGAGGGGAATATGTTTTTAAAATATAAAATTTGCATTATTTTTGGAAAGGAATAGTGTCTAAATGAGCAAGGATTGAAAAGAATTGCAGAGGTTTTTTTACGATGTACTGTACACAAGGACTTTAAAGAATTAATGAATCTATTTTAACCAATTTACTGTTTGCATGGACTCAAAATATTATTTTTTTTCGCAACTAACCATTTGCAAAGACTTCAAAGAATCAGTAAATCATTTTTGAAGTGATTTGACATTTGCAAGAACTCAAAAGTATTAGTAAATATTTTTTTAATGATGAACAGTTTGCACGAACTCAAAGAATCGAAAAGGACTCAAAGGAATTGTTGAACTTTTACCGTTTGCATATATTCAGAAGAATCATTTTTTAGAAGTAATTCAACATTCATAATTACTTATTACTTATATATATGTGCCAATTCTTAGCAAACTGATTCACAGAAAAATCTTAAACTTCCAAACATGAGAGTCAGATATTTTATGTGATATTAAACTTGTTTTCAAATACTTATTTGATTATTAGTTTTATTTAGTTGCTTTCCAACACGTGTGGGAATATTGATGTATTGCTGTTGCTGGTGTAATAAGTAATTACTCTTCATCATCTTGTATTTCACACTAAAAGCTAATGACCTCTTGGTGACCTTCTGTTCCTTAGCTAATTGCCCACATAGCACACATCTAATGCCTTCTGTTCCTGAAAATGGTGTGATAAACAATTAAACCTGTTATATTTCAGCTCTGAATCCTTCTGCTCATCCTTCTGGCATACTGTAACATTACAGTCATACAACACGGGCAAGCACAAGACACTTGAAATATTACACTCATAGAGAGCTCATAGACATCTCAACTCCACCTGTACAACTCCTTTTAGCATCTGATTCCTGTCTAATGGTGGGGGTTATTCAGTCACCCAAAGGCTGATGGAACAAAAAAAAAAAAAGATTATAAATCTGAGCAAATTCACACAGTCATCTGTTAAAACTGTCTATTGTGGCAACCTCACAGTCGCCACACCAGATTATTGGGTAATTCACTGAGCCTGTACTAATTGACAAAAATTATTCACTGGAATTAAAAACGCTGTGCACCGCATATGGCTGATCTTTCAAACAAGTGTGCAGAGATCAATTCCCACTTGGCTCTGGGTGCTTTCTGTTGGCTCCAGGTTTCTAATAATTTCTCTTTTAATGGATTGCTTTGATATTCTGCCAGTGTTTCGTTTGATAGGATTTTATGGAATGTTCCAGGGCCTCTTGTTTGTCACAGGCAGAGTTCCTTCAGATGACTTGGGTGCATCGAATATGTTGTGATCGGAGGTTTTCAAGGATGTGTTTGGCGTCATTCAACATAAGCACAAGATGAGGAAGTGACACATATTTCCATAATCAGACATGTCTTGGTGTTGAAATCAAAGAATTATTTTCACTGATTTAAAAAATAAGAAAAAATACAATTTAAATGTAATTTTTTTATATAAAACTAAGCAATAGTTGTCCATTTTTATCAATAATAGGTGTTTGGCTACCTTATATAAAGAAAAAAACTAATGATTTAATCAGCAGATTTATCAGCAGAAGAAATACCTTGCAAAATTTTGAATCTTAATTTTACTTCCTAATTTACCTTGTTTGAAGGACAATATGAAGAACAGTGCATTTTTTATAATTTTTTTTATCATATGTGTGTGGGGGGGTATGTATTAACAGTAAATTTTGGAAAAAGACACTCTATATGATGTTATTTATGTATAAATCAAACTCACGAGACGTTTGACAGAAGTATGTCATTTACAATCCTTTTTTAAGCTGCTATGTAATCATCATAATAGCTCAACACAACAAAATATCACTGTAAGAAACTAAAGTGTGTTGTTTTGGTATTTATTGCAGATTTGCAATGAGGGCCGTGTGTATTTTTCAGTTCTACTTGTGTACAAAAACTGTAAGTGTTAATTTACCCCCCACCGCCAAAAAAAAAAAAAAAAAACAGACAAAGATGCCAATTTTTTGTTTGTTTTTTTTTTTTTTTTTTTTTTTTGCAGTTCAGTGTCTTTTTTGGAGGTGTTAATTCTTTGTTTGGAATTCTCTTTCACAGCCACCATAAATGTTCTTTTATTTTAACTTTTTTTATCTAAATATAACTGCATTAACATAAGTCCTCAGAGTTTGAATACATATAAAGAGACCTTCTTTAAGCTTCATTTTGGAACAAAAACAGCCTATTCTTATGTACACAAGTGTGGGCATTGTAATGCATGAGCTGAAAAGGGGAATTTGGTACCTGAGGGTTGTCATGGTGACCGGTGAGCATCAATTCCACAGCTATCTGAAACTCGGCAGCTAAAAGCTCTCTCAGATACAAATGCACACCGTTTAGGTCCCTGCATACCCCATAACTAACTACTCTTCCTGACCCTGTCATCAAGACCCTGTTTGTTTTGTCGTGCTGTCAGTCATACACGAGACAGCCTCTAATGCACTGCATCCGAATTACTGTGTTTTGCAGAGACAAAGCTGGCCTGCACTTTCAACGGAGTGGAGTACCATGACGGGGACATGTTCAGGATGGACGCCTGCCGCTTCTGCCGCTGTCGGGGTGGGGTGTCCGTGTGCTTTACAGCCCAGTGCGGCGTCCTCCACTGCGAACGCTACTACGTCCCTGATGGAGAGTGCTGTCCTGTCTGTGAAGGTTAGATGACCCTTGAAGTAGCAGTTCTTCATAAACTGTTTGTCAAGAGTGTAAGCAGGCACATGTGCACCTTTCTCCAAATGATATCAAGCTGTCTTTAGCATTAGCTTTGTGCCTTAGAGCCTGTTTTGCATGTGTTGTTGATGTTCTGCCTATAATTTAGGTGAATTTTGTGAATTTTAATGAACAGTGTCATGACATTGTGCATTTTACATTACAAGATGGGGGAGATTCTGTAGATTGGACATACATTTGCAGGATGAATTCTTTCTGTGCTTGCATCCAATTCAGCGAGCATCCAGGGCTAATTAGTTCAGGGAAACTGTTCATTGTTTTATTTTGTAGACAACCTTTTAATAGGCTGCCGGGGAGCATGTAATTTCAATTGCTATGCTCCTCTTGTGGGTAGGTTTTGTTGTCCAATACATTACTGCTTGGAAGTGCCATGCTACGTTTTCTGCTCATGTTATATTTATCAGATTGTGGTCATGTTGAAATTAGTTTGCGAATGATTTTGCTGTTATGTAGTTAATTAAAAAGAAACTCTCTCAGTCCCCTGTAGCTTTCCTCCTGAGAGTTTTACTGCCATGAATTAAACAAATGAAATTGTCCAACTAAAGTTAGACGGCTCACTGTAAATATAAGCCAGTATGACTCCGTAGGTTGACTCATAGGCAGTCTTGATTTATGAAGGAGGTAAATCATTTTAATCACCAATATAAACCAGTGGTTCTCAACATTTTTTGAGGCCTCATTGTCCACAACAATATTCAAAGCCCCCATGTTATTTCTAGTTGTTCATAATGTACAGGATAATAGTTTTAAAATATATATTTTTTATTGAAGTTTGATCAAGGTTGGAGCTAAACTCTGGAGGAAAATGAACCTCGAGGGCCAGAGTTGAGAATCACTGGCTTAAACTGACTTTTCCAGCAGGGTACATTTTAGAGGATGTCAGTACTGATGTGTTTAAGCTGTTATCTTCATCATATCTTTCTGTTCTCTTAACTTCTTCCATATAGACCCTATCTACCCAATGCTCAATTTAGCCGGCTGTTATGTGAATGGGCAGATCCTGGCACACGGAGACCATTGGCGTGAAGATGACTGTACCTTCTGCCAGTGTGTGAGTGGAGAGGCCCGCTGTGTGGCAGCGGCCTGCGGCCACAGCTGTCTCAATCCCGTCACTGTGCCCGGAGAGTGCTGCCCTGTGTGTGAGGGTAAGAACAGATGCACTTTATGGATGCGGGTTGGGATTGTATTGGGTTGAGCGTATCATTATTGGACATAAACACACTCTATGAAATATGCAAGCACATGAACACCAATGTTTATGGTTATTTGTAGTTCGCAATCATAACAGTTGTATTATGTATCGCAATTTCAACATCTCACAAAGATTACATTTACATTTAGTAATTTAGCAGACGCTTTTATCCAAAGCGACTTACAAATGAGGACAATGGAAGCAATCAAAAACAACCACAGAGCAATGATACGCAAGTGCTCAAGTACGGTCAGTAAATTATAAATTGTTGCTTACTGGCTTAAATCAAGTGGTTTCTATGATGTTCTGGCCATTAGATATGGTCTTTTAAATGTGATTTTTTTTTTTACACCCAATTACACAACCAGGCGACAGACCCTTAACGCTAAATATGAGCATGATTCAGTGTTGTAGTCCAAACCAGCTCATTCAAGTCCAAGTCCAGGCTGAGACTAGAGTGGGTTGAGTCCAAATGTTTCTGAGTTCAAATGGCATATTTTATGTAAATTGATGTCTTGTGGCTGATGCATAATCAGCTAATCAGACTTCAGGCTGACTAGAAACGTCCAGGCAAGAGTGTTGGAGCTGGTTGGAGCTCAACTCTTTAGGACGTTGGCCCTCCAGGAGCATGCATGCACACCTCTACCACGGGTTTTTCCATTCATCATTTTCGGTTTCACAAGTCTGCTCATGTGTGCCCACTTTTTTTAGGCACTATGCTCCCTTGGTGTGCACTTCGCCAGATCTGAGGAGAGTTCCATAGCAGACTTCTCCCTGATAGTAAAAGCAGCATTATATCACAAAAGTGTGAAATCATAAGATGGCTTAGGACGCCATTTGGGACAGGGCCTAAATATGCATTTATTTGTCTACAATGATGAGGACATCACACTGACTTCTTTAATGAAACTAATAACCCTCAAACTAATATAAACTGGAATGCTCAAGACTAGTATCTATGTTTGTGAGTAAATGCGAGTTTCCATTCCAGTCACATATTCTATGTGTGAATAATCTACTAGACTGAGAGCAATGCAGGCAGCTGGGTACCTGGATCCCCCAGCAACCCACTTCCAGCACAACCCAAACATCTCCATGGTCTCAAATCTCAGGTCTATTGTGTCGTGTTCTTTACTGTCATGCAACACTGCACCAAAACCCTTCCTGTGGATTTCCCTCCATTAGACCTTGCTCCCGACCCTCACCGGCAGTGGAACATCATGTCCCGCCTGCCAGTGTATTTTTCATACTGCTCACAGATCTGTAGCAGTTACCCCTGGGACTTGCACTCCCACTGCAGCTGGCTGGGTCTCCCCCTCCATGTTTGTTACGAGTGAGAGCTTCACATCATTTTGTATCTCATCATAAGTTTGATTAAGCACCGCGATGTATGGACGTGCACCTCGGTATGCAGGAGCATGGACTACATTCTTGTAGAGAGGGTTTCTAAAGGTTATTTCACACGAGCGAGTGATAGATGAGTGGCAGGTATGTCGGCTAATGAATTTCTCCCAGGACTGGCTGTGTGTAGACCGATGACATCATCCTTTTAAAAAGAGCTGGAGAATATAGATTTTCTCACGTCGCTGCTTGCCGTCCAGATTTTTAAATCACAAAAGCAAAATGATGGGGTTTTTTTTTTCTCTTCCTGTTACTTGTAGTCTCAGGATCGCCGAGAATGGAAAGCTTGTTCAGAGCAATTAACAGTCTTATCAGGCCATCCTAAATACCAGACTGACAATATGTGTGGAGGAGGATATAAAAAATCATACTAAACAACAACGCTTTTTTTTTGTGGCTTTGGGGGTGAGGCTCCACCAACTGTCGTGTTGGTTATGATCAATGCTGTTCAGTGGAATTGAGTCACACCGGGGGTAATAGGATTCCTGTCTGTCTCATCTACCCTCTGCACCTTCACCCTCCTTCCAATTAAAGATCCAAGCAAATGAAGCATGCTTCTCTTGCTCCGACTCAGTATATTGAGAGAAAACAATGGCTGAAGTGCTTTGTCTCATAGTGGTGCGTGATAATAGTGAAGGCAAGCATTACGAATACTATGGCTCTCATTCAGGGTTAGGGATGTCAACAAATGTGCTACGGACATGAGTGATCCCTCAAATTGTGTAGCCCCTTGAGAAACAATTTCTCAGCAGCCATTGAATGTGATTTTCAGCTTGACCTCTGGCAGCATTATCTACTATTGTAAGATGGTTATTTACAGTGTAATGATATAAATAAAATTGTTTGTGCGGCAGGCTGAAATGTGTCTCAAATAAGAAATATTTGTTACATATACAAGTATGTTAGATTCTAAATGATGTACACTACATACTATTGTCTTAAAAGGAGCAATTAACGTTAACTTTTTTAACTACACAGAAGTATTTGCCTTTCATTTAAAGGGGGTTATATGATGCTATATTAAATATCATTATTTTGTGAATTTGGTGTAACAGAATATGTTAACATGCTTTAATGTTCAAAAAACACATTATTTTTCAAATACTGTCACTTTATTATTGTATTTCCTCTATGCCCCACCTCTCTCAAATGTATTGTTTTCTACAAAGCAAGCACAATCTGCCCTGATTTGCCAGCTGATCCAGTGCATTGATTGGCCGAATACCACAAGCATGCGTTGGAAATGTAACGTCCCTCTCCATAATCGCGAGCTTCAGCTTTCAACATAAATGTAAAGACAGTAAATAATGTCCTTAATTTTACCATCAGTTCAAGCCCGAAAGTGGAACAGAGTCACGTGACCGACACAGTGATGATGCTTGTATGTATTTGCAGTACACAAGTCACGATTATGAAAGTTGACTCCACTGTGATGTGACCCTGTCTCTCTCTCACAGACACAGCATGATACTACTCTACACGTCGCATTTTCCCTGACGTGGAAAAAAATTAAGTCGCATTATATGACCCTTTTATGTTTAAAAAAAATGCATTTCAAATGTAGTGTGTTGTTGTTAGCTTAAGCATGTTCAACTTAGCACGGTTTGCATCCATACATTTTTAAATACATAAAAAATTATAATCAAATGTGATGACATTCAATTTGTAAATTATTTAATTGTCCAGTAAATAGGCCTTAACATATTATTTAATAATAAAAAAAAACAGTAACACATTATAATAAGGTTAATTAGTTGACATTAGTTAACTACTTTGGTTAACATGAACTAAGCATGAACAGTACTTCTACAGCATTTAATAATCTTAGCTAATGTATTTATTTATTTTTTTTTACATTTACTAATGCATTAGTAAATTATTAGTTCATTAGTTAAAGTTGTGCTTGTTAACATTAGTTAATGCACTGTGAATTAACATGAACTAACAATGAACAACTGTATTTTCATTAACTAACATTAACAAAGAATAATAAATACTGTAATGTATCATTTATGTTAGTTAATATATTGACTAACAAATGGAACGTTAGTGTAAAGTGTTACCTCTCTCTCTCTCTCTTTCTCTCTCTCTCTCTCTCTCTCTCTCTCTCTATATATATATATATATATATATATATATATATACTTATTTCAATCTAATATCACAACATAATTTATTTTATGTTGGTGACAGTATAAATTAATAATAATAATAAGTATTAGTAAATAATAAGATTATGCACACATAGTGATGTAAAATTTTGATAGTACTGCCACCCTCTATAATAGTAATAATTATTATTTTTAGAATAAAAGTAATAATAATAGTTGTTGTTGTTATTATTGTTGTTAGTATTAGTATAATTTGTATTAGCACAACACTCTATTATTGTGACGTGAGTTTTTGTCGAACAACAAAAGTTTATGCGGTGCACCTAAATCAAGATGCAAAGAGTCTGAGTAGACTTGAGTTTGTTCAAGCTAGTTGAGGTAGTGAGGGAGAGAGGAAAAGAGAGAAGTGGATTGACAGAGAGGGACAGCAGCATGTCTGCAGACCTGCTCAGAGCAGCAAGCTCACATTCACCCCTTTTCAATTAATCTTTCATACGCCTTTCGGCCTGTGAAGCAATTAGAGGTGTAGATGGGTCTGCCTGACCGTGGAGAGCACTCACTTCAGTATGGAGGTGAAGTGAGGGGGTAGTGCACTATGGCTTTCCATACAAAGTTCTATACACACAATACCGCTGCTGCATCGCAAACCACATCTCAAATACAGTGCTCTCTCTTTATTTGAATTCTGTCTCTCTCTCGCTCTTTCTCCGGGCAGTGCAGAGGTAGATCAAAGGCACCATGTGTGCCTGCTCATCATCACGGACTGCAGTGAAAGGTTAAAGCATAGATAGACTTTGTAAATGTGAAAATATTCAAATGGTTTCTGAATCCTCCGACTGTGACAGCAAGGTGAGTAACTGCTCAGTGTTTCATATGAATTAATTACTCCATATTTTGCCAGTTGGATGGTGCAGCTGAGTGGTTTAAAAGGATTGTTCAAGTGTCATTGAGACCGGGTATGGTAATCTTACTTCCAGGGAGCATAACTTCTTAAAAGAAGTTTAGCTGATTGTCTAACATCATAAAAGCAGTCCATGGGAATATTTCTTTCTACCACAGTGCACAAAAGAGTTATTTTGCACAATCTTTTAGCTTTTCTATACAGTTAAACTTCAGAAATGACCAAAAAAAGCACCATAAAAGTGGTCTGATATGACATCGTCATAAAATAGCTTCATGTGATGACATTTAAATAATTAAACTTCACTCATTTAATGCTGTGACACACTAAAACCGACATCAAAGAACTAGCAGTAACAAAAGCTCTCACGTTGCCACTGTCTGGGCCTAAAATGTTGTGCTTGAACACAGTGCAAAGTCAACAGCCAACTAGGATGTACATTCTGCGCCTGTGCAAGAAAGAAACAAAAACTCTCCATACCACTAGGTGGCAGTAGTCTATGTCAAAAAAGGAAACCAGATGAGCTAGGACTGTGCATTTACAAACTGTAAACAAAGCAGTGCTTGCTTAGCATTTTCAGACTTTGCTCACCACAGACATCTGACAAGTTCCGTTGTAGCGTGCTTGCTCTCGTCATCCCCATTTTGTGCACTATTTACCAAGTTGAACAGCTGATCAGAGTGATCTCTCTAACCGATGAGCTCTGCCGCTGATTTAACTGGATCAAGTTTAACTCGACACTAACAACAACCATCATGGGCCGACCGTCAACTTGGTGTATAAATTGTTACTCACAAAAAAACTATCATATGGCGTCAGAAGACTTGAAATATAGTTTTTGAAACAATATGGGCCACTTTTATTTAACTTTTGCAGAGTTGTATTTTAATTTTAAATAATTCTTAGTCAGATTTCTTTAAAGATCTTGAATGGTATCTAGAAGGTTGCAGGTTCGAATCCAGCAAGGAGTCATTCATTAAGCATTATGATTGAGCCCTTGTGCAAGGCTCTAAGTTGCTCCAGGGCTACTTTCACTGTAATAAATATTGTATATTGTTGCTCTGAATAAAAGCATCAGCTCAGTGTCAGTAGAGACCAGTAGTAGTAATAAAGGGTTGATATATATTTGGCCATATATTCTCCATGACCACAGTGTAATGTAGGATCTTTAAATAGATGTTTAAGGTTCAATACAACCTACGCTCTTTTGAAAGCATCACTGTCCTTGTGTCAATAAATGAAGACTTAATTTTTAGATTCAAAAAAAAAAAAGGGATTTAAAGTGATGCACTTGCCATGAATGTCACACTGTGGAAAGTTAAAAGCAGAAATATGCAGCCTATGTTTTTAATAAAGCGCTCTACAGATTTTTTTCAGTAAAAAAAAAGTGAGATATTTGAGTTCTCAAAATCATTCTTTGAATGGTGGGACTACAGTTTTATGTGAATGGATATCTGGACGTCTAGCTGCCAAGGCAATAATTAAGTGGATTCTTCTCTATATGAATGATCCCTTTTGGCTTTATGATGCAAAACGTGGTCATCAGAGTTGAATTGGATGTAAACCATAAACAGTTTAATGTAATGTATTAATGTAAGGTTTATGTATTATGGCCATACTTTCAGAAACTAACTTTAAGTCGTACACAACTCAGGTTTTTTTTTACCTTGGTGGTCCTTTATATCAAAGCCTGTTGTCTCTTGTCAGAGCCGGAGTGTCGGTGGCCTTGTCACAGCAGTTCTGCAATCAAAAATAAAGATAGGACCGTTACTCCATCCAAGGATGAACTTTTTTCTCGTTTTTTTTCTTGAGGGGTAAAATAGAAACAGCCATTTGCATTCAGCAGAGCCATATGTGGCCCTATTACAAGATGGGAAATGGGGAAATAAAAGGTAGCTGTAATTATGCCTGAATATATATATATATATATATATATATATATATATATATATATATATATATATATATATATATATATATTACAGTACAGACCAAAAGTTTGGACACACCTTCTCATTCAAAGAGTTTTCTTTATTTTCGTGACTATAAAAATTGTAGATTCACACCGAAGGCATCAAACTATGAACGAAAACATGTGGAAATATATATGGAATTATATACATAACAAAAAAGTGTGAAACAACTGAAAATATGTAATATTCTAGGTTCTTCAAAGTAGCCACGTTTTGCTTTGATTTCTGCTTTGCACACTCTTGGCATTCTCTCGATGAACTTCAAGAGGTAGTCACCTGAAATGGTCTTCCAACAGTCTTGAAGGAGTTCCCCGAGAGATGCTTAGCACTTGTTGGCCCTTTTGCCTTCTGTCTGTGGTCCAGCTCACCCCTAAACCATCTAGATTGGGTTCTGGTCCGGTGACTGTGGAGGCCAGGTCATCTGGCGCAGCACCCCATCACTCTCCTTCTTGGTAAAATAGCCCTTGATGCCTTCAGTGTGACTCTACAATTTTCATAGTCATCAAAATAAAGAAAACTCTTTTAATGAGGTGTGTCCAAACTTTTGGACTGTACTGTATATTTCGCAGTATTACTCTTATACTGAGTTTTTGATCAAACAAAAGCAACCATAATGATGTATATGAGACAAATTTCACAAAGCTTTTATTCATTTATTCTACTGGCACCGGCTTTGAAAATTTAATGGTCAAATCATTTAAATCATTTCAATATTTGAAGCGTTGTTTCATTTAGTACCTTTTTCAGAATATATCAAATTTGGCCAGTTAGTTAGTGCATATTGTTATATTATTTGAATATTATCAGGCCAGAAGTAACTGTTGTGTAACAGATTGTATATACTCAGTATAGCCGCAGCACAGGTGTTGGTTTGTTTGTCCTCTTCTGTGAACAGATGTGCCCACTCCAGTGGTGTCTTTTGACAGTGAAACAATCCCACCGCTGCTGGTGTGTGTCCATGTCCGCCTCAGTCCTGCAACTGTCCTCTGGGCCCTGTTGGACACAGCCTTGACTCTGTCCCTCGGTCCCAGGACAGCTTAATTTAGCTCATTTGCCAGCTGCCCTGCACTCTGTGCATTTTATTTCCTAATTATTGTTTGTTAGAACCTCATTTCCTCAAGGTGACATCCTCTGCCTGTCAGAGGCAAGTTATTGTACCGGACGCAGCATGTGTAATTAAGCAAATGAAAGCTGTCAGGATGGGTTGAACCCCCAAAGATCGCACATCACGTTTGGAGCAAACCCCACAGCCATTAGCGTTTTGCACCGAAATTATTCCACATTTAAATATGTGCCTTAATTTTCAGATACAATGCACTTGTTTATTTCTAAAAGTCTCTGAATATGAGTCTGCTTTGTTGGTTGTGTGGCCACATAGGAAGAAACAAAATAAGACACTAATGCCAACATGGCTTCACATGTTACGGTAGTGTTAATAAAACAGCACTCTTTAATGAATACGGAAAAAAGGATTCGCCTCAGGGTTTGATTTAATTATTGCTGAGAGCTTGTTTTTAATTTAATAACAATATGTCTTTTGTTTGAAAATAGTCTTTCAATTTTCCACCATTATGATAAGGTATGATAAAGAATATAGGCTTTTGGGAAGCATAGACTGCAAAAAAAAAAAAAAAAAAAAAATTCAAAATCTCTATATCTGCTCCAAACTACATTTATTTGGAATTATTTATTTATTTATTTATTATTTATTTTTTTTTGTACTTTAACGTTTTATATTTTAAAGTCTTTTTAGTTTTTTAAAGAAGTATTTTATGTTCACCAGGGCTGCATTAAATATATTAAATATAACAAGTCTTCAGTGTCACATGATTCTTCAGAAATCATTCTGATATGTGGATTTGCTGCTCAAAAACGTATTATCAATGTTGAAAACAGCTGAGCTGCTTAATATATATGTATATATATATATATTTTGTTTTACAAAAACATCTACAGCTGTGTATCATTGAACTACACAGTATCATATGAACAATCAGCTAGCAACGATATCGATTTAAGTTTCACAATTCAAAACTGTAACTTTATTTTTTATAGATCTTCATGTAATAAGTATTAAAATGATAGTTCGCCCTATATGATTTTCTTTTTTTCCTTGAAACACAAAAACAGAAGCATTTTCCATACAATAAAAAAGAAAGTCGAGCTTTATAACCCAATGTACTTCTTGAATACAGGCGATGACAACTGTATTTACATTCAGTCCGAGTAGTGTGTACTAAACTGAACTGAACAACTAGTTATTAATGCAGTGATGGCACTCTCTTTTGGCCACTGACAGCTCATGTCTCTCTCTTCCCCATGTGCGGTGCAAGCAAATCAAAAGAGGTACGTGTCTTGACTCGTTTGCAAATTCTGACACAAGTCTGTCTCTCTCCACTGCAGTGTCTCCCACCATCCGTGCGGTCTGGGGTCAGCCCACCAGAGACAGCATGCTGTTCAAAAGAGCAGCTTAATGAGCATAAACAAAACACAGTGGGTCTGCTGCACTAATAATTGCGTACAAGCAGCGCACGCACATTCATCCGTTTTCAACCTTGTTGTCATGTTAATAAATCCCGATTATTCTTCATGAGGAAGCATGCACCCGCAGTGCTAATAAGCATAATACACAGCCAAACCATCTTCATATAGTTCACTTTGAGAACACACAGACTGAAAAATCTTTATGTAAAGGACATGACAGTAAATTTACATTTTTGTGTGAATTGTCCCTTTAAAGAGTTAGTTCACCCAAAAATCTAAATTATGTCATTAATAACTCACCCTCATGTCGTTCCAAACCCGTAAGACCTCAGTTTATCTTTGGAACACAGTTTAAGATATTTTAGATTTGGTCCGAGAGCTCTCAGTCCCTCCATTGAAGCTGTGTGTACCTTTCTGTCCATGTCCAGAAAGGTAAGGAAAACATCCTCAAAGTACCGTATTTTCTGGACTATAAGTTGCACTTTTTTTCATAGGCTGGTCCTGCGACTTATAGTCAGGTGCGAATTATTTATCAAAATCTATTTGACATGAACCGAGAGAAATGAACTAAGAGACATGAATCAAGAGAAAACATTACCGTCTACAGCCGCGAGAGGGCGCTCTATGCTGCTCAGTGCTCCTGTAGTCTACACTGAATACATAGTGCGCCCTCTCACGGCTGGAGACGGTAACGTTTTCTCCTGGTTATTTGTTCTAAATAAATGTGACATAGTCCAGTGCGACTTATATATGTTTTTTTCCTTATCATGATGCATTTTTGGAGTGATGCGACTTATACTCAGGTGCGACTTATAGTCCGAAAAATACGGTAGTCCATGTGACATCAGAGGGTCAGTTAGAATTTGTTGAAGCATTAAAAATACATTTTGATCCAAAAATTAAAAAAACTATGACTGTATTTAGCATTGTCTTCTCTTCCGGGTCTGTTGTGAGCTTGTTCAAGTGTATTGATATCTGGTTCGCGAACGAATCATTCGATGTAACCGGATCTTCTTGAACCAGTTCACCAAATCGAACCGAATCGTTTTAAACGGTTCGCATCTCTAATATGCATTAATCCACAAATGACTTAAGCTGTTAACTTTTTTTAATGTGGCTGACACTCCCTCTAAGTTCAAACAAACCAATATCCCGGAGTAATTCATGTACTCAAACAGTAGACTGACTGAACTGCTGTGAAGAGAGAACTGAAGATGAACACCGATCCGAGCCAGATAATGAACAAAAGACTGACTCGTTCACGAATCAAGAACCGTTTATGTCGGACTTGTCCGATTTGAAAAATTCTAACTGACCCACTACTTTGATGTTTTTCTTACCTTTCTGGACATGGACAGTATACCGTACACACAGCTTCAATGGAGGGACTGAGAGCTCTCGGACTAAATCTAAAATATCTTAAACTGTGTTCCGAAGATAAACGGAGGTCTTACGGGTTTGGAACGACATGAGGGTGAGTTATTAATGACATAATTTAGATTTTTGGGTGAACTAACCCTTTAAAGGGACAATTGGTCATTGGGACATTGTTGGTCGAGATCAATTGAAAGCATACTCGTGTTTGCTTATGTACTTCATCATGAAATTGATTCCCTGCTGCCAAACACCACTGCGCTCAAAGCTAAATGTGGAGAAAGAGAAAAAACTGAGAAGAAGCAAGAGGGAAGCTTATTGGATGAGCTGTTTGACAGGCACATACCAATCAATTCAATAAGTAATTTCAGCATGTACTACAAGCATTCAGGTTTTGCTGGGGTGGTGAAATATAGATTTCACTGCGATGATGGTTCATATTTGGACTGCTGCCATAAACTGTATTTGTAGTTATGAAGACATTCATCCATTTCAGACTTTGACACTTTATCTATCCACCTCTTTTTCTTTCTTTCTGTCTGTCCATCTGGCTGTTTCTTATCTTTATCACAGCGTGGTACACCATCCGATCAGATCAAATAGAAACTTGTTAGAGGTGTTAAAACCTAAATGAAAAAAATGGTTTGCGTGTCATCAATACACGGTGAGATTCAATATCAAACGACTCTTTAATCTGATAATCGATTTAGCCAAATCAGTTATAACCAATGCAAACAGAGAAATACGATTTGTTGTTTTTCTTGTTTATTGAAGGGATAGTTCACCCAAAATTCAGTTTGATTCAGTGTTTTGGGTGACTAACAAAAATACTTTAAAATAATTATAAAAAATGGTTTATATATATATATATATATATATATATATATATATATATATATATAAATTATTAATTGAAATAAAGCTAAAATAGTATAAAATATAAATATTGGATTGAATAATAATAATTAAAAAAATTCTGGGCAACTAACTGAAATAAAAATGTTGCAAAGGTAATTAAACTAAGGAAGCATAAATAAAAATGTAAAACCACATAACAAACTTACTGAAATAAAAACAAAAAGTTAAAACAAAAGCTCATTTAAAATATAACAAATATTAATAGTGTATAAATAATACTTTAACACTGGTTATATTATTTTGAAAAGAATGGCCAGGGTATTCTTCAAAAATGTCTGATTTTGCTTTCCACAAAACAACATGAGGATGAGTAAGTGATGGGAAGATTTTTGTTTCTGTGTGAACAAAAACTTAAAGTCTGTGTAAAATTGTTTGCCTCCTATGACTCATAAGTGTAGTCCCGTTTGAGTCCCTAAGATCCCGTATTCTTTCTCTGTCTGTTTAACTATCTGACTTAAGTCAGGAATGACTCACATCCTCTGGGGGAATTGTTTTGTTTTTTAGAGCCCACCTACATCACGATGGCGCCCCCTGCCTGCGGCTCACTGGACAACTGCACGTTGGTGGAAAAGAGCTGCCTGTACGGCTTTCGCCTGGACTCCAACGGCTGCAGGACGTGCAGCTGCAAGACACGTAAGTGAGCTGTGACGTCGCTGGAGAAGTGCTTCATCTTCTTCACCCCACACAGACGCTGTCAGGCGGTCTTTAGTGTCTCCAGACACTGACTGGCTTTAGCAGAGAAGTTTATGAGGATAAACACTGAAGGGCAGATGGATTAAGGGATTGTTTTATACTAAGATAGGCTGAGTGAATTTAAGGCTGACAAATGTCAAAGGAAACGGGTAATAATGCTTTAATTTTTTTTAATGATTTAAGGTTGAACCATAAGCTGGTCGTGGATCATAAACGTACTATTTTTAGATATACACTATTTGCCAAATGTTCAGACACCCTTTTGATTTGAAAGTATACATGTAAATATATACTTACATTTGTTTTTTTGCAAACATAAATTTTGTCTGTGTATGAATTTCTTCACAAAACATTTTTATTATTTGCACAGTAAGTATAATGCATAAGAAATATAATATAAATATACAAATATAGTATAATGTTATAATACACAAATATTACACATGTAATATACTGTAAAATAAATCTTTTTTACAGTTCACAATACAGTTTATTTTTTATTTTTTGCACTTCATTGCTTTGTAATTTAGGGTTTACATTGTTTTTTTTGTTTTTTTTTGTTTGTTTGTTTGTTTTTTTATAAAATATTTGTAAGTATTTATTGGTATATTATATTATATTGGTATGTAAGATAATATAATTGGCTGCTTCTCTTCTTAAACTTAAGTAAAATAAAATTTAAATAAATGTATATTAAACCTTTCAATTAAAAACATAACCTAAAACTGAATTTAATTCAATTTAATATGAAAGTTAAAAAATAAAAATGGATGACTTGAAGAAAGTGAAAGAAATACAGCATTTATTATATTATATTATATTATATTATATTATATTATATTATATTATATTATATTATATTATATTATATTGTTTCTTTATGTTTTGGTGTACATTGCATATATCTTGTTTTTGCCTCCCTGTCTTTGTGTTGATCTTAAAGCGTGTATATGAAGGTAATTAATGTCAAAAGCGGTAATTAATTAGTCTCTTCTGTTTTCTTGTAACCTTCAGAAGAAGAGTTGTGCAGTGGTCTAATTGCCAGCTGCACTCTGAAATGCCCTTTTGGCTTCCAGACTGACATCCACGGCTGTGATGTTTGCCAGTGTCGCCCACGTCACAAGAAGTGCAAAGCTGTGGCCTGTGCCAAGGACTGCCCATTCGGCTATATGTAAGAAAACAATAATCTGATTCACAGAGGTAACAATAACAAGAAGTGCAGTTTCTATTAAACGTTCATTGTTAGTGGTACAGTATGTGATCGAATCTCTAATGACTTCATGAAAACCCATAAAGCTCTTCCTGACATTGTTTCCTTGAGCCAGGCTGGTCTTGGGGGACAATAACACTAGTTTCACTTTAAGGCAATTTGGATTTAAGTTCAACTACATGACGTGTTAGTTTTTTTAGCTTTAAGGATTAGTAAAAGAAGGTCTTTTTTTCTCCCCCAGCTTTAGTAGTAATATAGTTCTGTAAAATTCCAGACCATTTTGTCCTTCTTTTTATATCATTCTTACCCCAATGATTTTCTATACTATCAGGAATGGCAGTAGTGATTAGTTGTCACAAACTGAAGCGAATCCCACGCTGTTCTGGAGAAATTGTGAATGACAAAATGATCCCCTGCGCTGTGCTTAGCTTGTTTGTGCCTGACTGCAAATTTAGAGCTGACAGCTAATTAGGGCCGGCTCAGATCAGTGCTTCTGATTGTGCCGCGTTAAGGATGAGCTGCAATAGTGAAGCTGAACGCCTAATCCACACAACACCATGTGTTGATGCAACTATGAATAAACACTGCTGCTCCACATCTGCAAAAAAAAAAAAAAAAACTGCTCCAATTACGCAGGCAGATCGCCGAGCCAATTTGTACAAACTTTTGAGGAGCTGTGCAGTCGACAGGTTAAAGAGACACCTTGTGACAAATGTGGAGAAAAGTGCAAGAAAGTACACACGACTACTTTCAGTGGCTGATGCCTAATTGTTGGTTGTTGTTTTTTTTTCCACTTTCTATTCATACAAGAGCACAGAGAGATGGGGAACAGGATTGGGAAGTTGAATTTGTTGCAAGCCAGATTTAAATCCAAAAAACCCATATGAGCTCCACCAGTCAACGTCTCAATGAGGTGTCGAGCGCTAAACACCAAGTTTTGGCTCCAACGATTATTTTGTCAGTAAACCTTTATTTGCGGAAGCCACATTTTGGTAAAATTATTAAGGATGTTGTTAAAAAGTTCTGTTGTAAGCAACATAGTTTAATGATTTGGTAATCCCAAAATAATCCAGCAAACATTTGACAAAGTTCAACAAAGTTTGCAACGGATTCTGGAAACAGTCCTGACAAGCTAGTTAATTTCTGCAACAATGTGTCATACTACGGTGGTTAACAGCTAGTGACGGTGTGGTGAAACACACTCAAGGTCCAACACAAGTTACCATCATGAAGTCATTTGTCTATCACACTGAAAACAAAACGCTCTGCAATATAAAACTATCACATCTGTGGAATAAGATTTGGAACCAATCCGATTTCACTGTAGGCCGAGCTATCCATCAATTGATTTTTAATTACAGTAAAACTGATTTTAAGGGTAGCACAACCAATTCCCCTTCAGATCAAATATGGGCAGGGGTGTACATACATTTTTCACACTGCAGATAGTGTGACTCATTAAATATAATTATAAAAATAAAACAATAATAGGGAAGATAGTATTATTGCACTTTATTTCACATTTTTTTTATAAAATAATAACAATATTAAAAACAGTGACAATGCTATTATATTTTTAAAATTATTGCAATTATTTTATGGAAAACTTGAAAATACAATGCTAATATTTACATTTTCTATTTTTCTCTTTATTTTTATATAAATTTCCATCATTTTCAAACCTAAAATATGCAAGCTTTTATTTTGGCGGGTTGCCAACAAGTCAGTATATGCATATGTCTGTTTTAGCTCTGCCAAGTGAAGCGCAGATTTATGCTTTCAGCTAGAATGGATGTTTTATACAATATTACAGTTAGTCGATCGAAGTGGTGATTGTACATTAACAGCTGTCAACCATGTCAGTGTGCAACTGAGCAGTCTGAACTTATTTTGGTCACACATGCCCACCTGCGCACCAATTATGTGCACTCCCGAGTATAGGTCTCTGCAATACGCTAGAGGTTGTTTCCCAGTCTGTGGGCGTATTTGAACTGCTTTACCCAATTTGCTCCATCCCACTGGGTGCTAGATTTCGGGGTGGGGTTACGAGTGGACCTTCTTGATTTTATCCAGCTGGATTAAGCAGTTGATACATGTGCACTTATTGGGGAATGCCCTTTTTGTCCTGCAGAGTTTCCCTTCTCCTTCAGGCTCAAGTTGTGATTTAGTAGGCGTAAATATTCTGGACATGTGCTGTGCCACAAATGGGAATTGTAGGTTCGAATTTGGGTCACGACCCAAACCCGTTCCCCCTCATCTGCCCCATGATTGCCTCCTAATACTGTCTCTGTATTTAAAAAGTGGAGAAACAACTCCCAAAATGTAAAAGGAAAACTTTGTAATTAGGTGTACTGTTCCTTTAAAATATTATAAAGACTGTAATGACAAGTGCAGAGCATGAGGCAGCAGCTTGCCTGGTCTTGCATCTCTATAGTGTCCTATCTGAGACCCATTCCCTAAGGTGGAATTGAATAAAGAGGAGTCTTTTTTTATCAGACTTTCGGACCCTGGCCCATCATTGTCTCTTCCCACCTCAATTCTGCTGTCATAAATGAGCACACAAGTGCAAATGCTTGCATCTGAGATTTTAATTTTAGATATCAATTTATGCCCTCTCAAAGTTATGGCCAAGGATCAAGCTTGTGGCTTGAATAATGCATGCAGCTTAGCGCAGACTTCCTCCTCTTGCACAAAGAATATTGATATTCCCTACTGCTGACATCATAGCTGATAGCTTCTTATCACCAAACCAAATATGCACTGCACATGGCTGCTTCTCAGGACTATTATTCATCCGATAATAGTGGGAAGAGGGATGAGGGATGGGAAGAAGCATGTGTGTGTGTGTGTGTATGAGATGGGCAGTTGGTGGTTTAGGCCACTGTGCCCTGGATGAGTTTGTTCTCCAAGGAAGGTGCCTTAGCCATCAGGGAGCATTTTGATTGGTCGTTTTGGTTAGTCGTCTTTAATGTGCCATCTGCTGACAGGACTCCAAGTAAGGTCAACAAAGACTCTTTCTTTCCTCTCTCTCTCCTTCTCGCTCTGTTCTGCTGTTAACAGATGACATTGGACCATGTCTTTGGCACCTGGTGTATAATGCCAAGCTTTGATGTGCCAATGATAGTGTGCTGAGAGTGTGCACTGACTCTGTATTAAGTCCATATGTCTTGAAGAGTTATTTTGAAAAGTGCACTCTTTTATATATATATATATATATATATATATATATATATATATATATATATATATATATGATAGGTCTAACTCAATCTGACCTAATGACATTATCACATGCCACAGCGGATTGGTTCTCTCCTATGTTGGTAGCCAATGAGCTCGCTGCTCAGCATTCAGATATATGACTAGTCCTTACCATAGCAGTTGCAGCTTGCTTCAGAAACCCTCCACCTTCCCCAGCTCCACCTGGATAGATCTGCTATGAGGTGATTCATGTACGCTATGGGGGTTATTTCATATATGTTATATTTGCAGCAGCAATATTTGTTACTTGCTCACAGCAGCCTGTTGTGAATGTATTGGCAGTAGCAAGTCTCTATAGCAGCAGCAGCAGCATAGCAAATCTATTCCACCAAGACCAAATACTCTACGAGAGTTTTCTTGACAGAAATATATTTATAATGTTTTTGTCTATGTTATTGTGCTGGCCAATGTTACACCCATTTGAACTTATTCTGACACCTAGTGCAATGGATCCAGCAGATGTGATAATCACAGTTAGGCATGATTTATTTATGTGAGTGAAAGTGTCCAGTAACCACATGTACAGGTGTACATGACTGATCATGTGATCTCCACATGGCAGCCTCCATGAGGCAACCCATTCCAAAATAAATAAGCCTTTTAGGGGCCATTTACACAGAACATGTTTTTTTTTTTTTAGTTTGACTATATTTTGATTTTAGATCTGTATTCTTTTTATTTTTTTATTTTTTTATTGCAATGTCATGCGCATGACGATGCATAAGACATGAGTGCAGAGGTCAAAGACATCCGTCTGTTTACATGATAATCAATGGAAAAGTAGCTAAGTGCAAAAATGTGTTCTGTGTGAATGGTAACTAATAGTACAGATATGTCTTGAGTCTTCATTTCTACATTGTTTGCACGTTCATCATTTATAAAAAAAAATATATATTTACTGAAAAAACTTACTGGAATATGTATGTATTTATGTATGTATGTCTCTTTTAAGATTTCTTGTTCTTTTTCCCATCTGGTTTTCTGTCATCAGTAAGAACAAGCATGGCTGTGACACCTGCCGTTGTAGGAAATGCCCTGAACTGCCATGTGACAGGTCCTGTCCAATGGGCTTCCAGCATGATGAGTTGGGCTGTCTGATTTGCCAGTGTAAAGGTAAGTCACTTTTTGTGTTGTATAGAGCTAGTGATTTTGTTTTATCTAGTTTAACTACAGCATGACTATTACATTTGGCATACATGTCTTTTTTTCAGCTTTATTTCAATTAACGAAAACAATTTTTACTTTTTTTTTTTTTTAATTTTTATTTAAAATTATAATTATTTATCACCGATTGGTGACTTTTTTCATATTACTGTTGTAATAACTTTATAAATACAATAATACGAACAAGGCTATGCGTTATTTTTTTATATAGATCATGGCTTGTTGCTTTAATACATAAGTGAAATCTGTTTTAGAGTCTTCGAAATAGACAGCTAACACAGATCAGATTTTTTTTTCCCCCCATTTAAAAAAATCTAAAATAAAAAAGAAATTTTTTTGTCATGGCCAGAGGTGATCTAGTGCTACATTGGCCCCATACAGCTGAATCAATATGCTGAGGTGTTATTCCTTTAATTTCCAAGTGTGAGCCATGTGCACACAGAGAACTGCTGGGCCTCCAATTCAAGAGACCAGGGTCTCCAGCATGACTCCCCCCCCCCCAACACACATATTTTCCATTCATTTTGATGAACACCTGTTGTATATACAAAAGCCAGGCCCAGTTACTCACAGCCCTCCATTATTTATACGATTCTTGTGTTCTAGTTTGATCTTCAATAATGAAGCTGGCATCGGTTCGTTTAATGTGACGAGAGAGCAAGGAAAAAGACTCTTTTTAATCTCCCTCGCGTTGAATTTTTGAAAGCGTGCATCCTCCACATATCATCCAAACAGGATTTTAATCAATCTGAAATGGTTCTGTGATATTGACTAGGGCCTGGCCGGACCCATGCTGCTGTTATGGGGAGGCAGTGACAGATGATGCTCTTGGCAGATAGAACGAGATTTGAGAATGTTTTGTGCTCTGGGGTTTGGGGTGCGCAAGGCATCACTTGCATATTTTGTCATTTCACGCTGTCTGTGGAGAAAATGTTTCACTGAAGAGGTCAAATGTCTGGAATATAAATCTAAATATGATTCAGGGAATCCTCTGGCTTTCACGTTTAGCTATTGATATGCCAAAAAAAATTAATTGGGACCAGACTATATAAACACACTTTTGTTCTGTGTCTTAAAAAACAGTCATTTCAGAGTCATTTCAAATTGTAGTCTGCTTTTATTACAAAGCAGTTAGTATCTTGTTTTGTTTGAAGAAACAGATTTTGCTTCTCATATTGCAATATTGCTTACCATACTAAAATGTCCTTAAAATCGGAACAATTGCTTTTTTTAAATCATTATGTATTAACTGCATGGATCCATAAGTATATAAAATACTATGACATAGGACAACTGGCAATTTTGTAAATGCATCAAGAAGAGAAAAGGAGTATGCAGTGTTAAATGGCTATTGAATTTCAACGGTTTCATGTTCTCAGCAGACAATAATAATTCTAAAACTGTTTATTTTCATTGCTAGTGAACAGATTTGGGGTTATAGTATCATGGTTTTCATTGTTGGCTGGTTCATTCAAAGTACACCGGTCTTAATACTGCCGCTATGAAGGCAGAAAGTCAGTTGATGTGTTGTTTTGTTCATTCATTTGTTTCTCTGTGCAGATCAGAGCTCATCGTCCGTGGCTCCAGCAGTGAAATTGGGCTCCTGCCTGTCTATGGACGGCCGCAGACACGAGAACGGGCAGAGCTGGCATGACGGATGCAGGGACTGTTACTGCCATGCCGGGAGAGAAATGTGTGCCCTTATTTCTTGCCCGGTTCCCCCCTGTGATAACCCCACCATCCGACCCGGCCACTGCTGCCCTACCTGTCCAGGTGAGCCAACACTGCAACATGCTTACATTACGATCTCCATCGATACTTCAAGATGGATTTTACATGTTAAAATATTTATGTCCCTCAGAAGAGTCCAGTTCCCATAAACCGGAGCTGAGTGAGGCGTCCGTGTGTTTGGCTCCGGGTGGAGAGTACTTTGTGGAGGGAGAGACGTGGAACATTGACTCCTGCACTCAGTGCACCTGCCACAGCGGCCGTGTGCTCTGTGAGACGGAGGTGTGCCCGCCCCTGCTCTGCCACAGTCCAATCAGAACGCAGGATTCCTGCTGCCCTCACTGTCCAGGTGCGCTGTCAACGAAAACCACTGTGTTTGAAAAGGATTGACAGGCCTACTCTAACTCACCAAAACTTTAGTTTAGAAGCTTCTTGTGAACATTTGGAGGTGATGGAGAAGTCAAAGTAGCTGTGATATTTGGATGTTGTACGAGCAGAGTCAAGGGACGCGCAAAAACATCATTTTTTGAAAGATTCATTATTGTAAGGGCTTTTAGAGCATAGAGGCGTGAGACACCTTTGACGGGAGAAAAGTGAACAAAATGTGAATGTGCGTAATGCATGTGTTTGGTGGAAATGATGAATACTGCATAGGCGCAGGAGTACATGATCAACAGTCTGAGCCGAAAGGATGACGGAGGAATAGAATGGATGCACATTTCAGAGATTTGTTTCAGCAACTCTGCTCTTTGAAATGTTCTCAATGCCGCTGAAATCATTTTCAGCTTTCTAAATGAAAGGGGGAAATGAAGGTTTGCTTTGAGATTGGATTTTTTGAGTTGCTATGAATATTCATGATTTGAGTCATTTGTGTTTTAGTCGAAGCATGCTGACATTTCTTTCTTTAGTTGCAAGAGAAACTGTTTCACTCCCATTATAATATGGAGCAAATACAGCCCCAGAGAAATATGGTGAACGTATAAATATTAGCACATTTCAGAGCTTGGATTCAAAGACGAAGTGTCACATGCTTAATTGGAGACTGTTAGAAATTTGTAGACTGTCAGTTTCATTTATGGCTTGTAAACTGGATGTCACTGAAGTCGACATCAAAACTGTTTACTTCCTTAATATGTTTCTGGTCTAATTGTGAATGACCTATAAGAATTCAAAGCAAAAAAAAAAAAAAAGTATTTATAATCATGCATCACAATAATAACTTCTAAAACTGCTTTCATGTTCTACAAATGTCATCTAAGCAGTGTTGTTGAATAAATCTAAATGTATTAATAATCTTTTTTTTTGCCAAGTGATTGCACAAATTAGATAAAAAAAAGAGAGATGTTGCATTGGCAACAAACTCAAATTATAAATAAATATAACTAAAACTGATATAAAAAAGTTTGTAAAAAGTACAAATTCAAATAAAATCTGAAAGCTAATTCATAATATTAATAAATACTAAAATAGTACATAAATAAAAATAATAATTAATAATAATAATAACACTGTTGGATAACATTATCAAAACAGACAAATTTCTATTTAACTATGATAAAAACTGAACTAAAAGACCATATTTTAGCAAAGTCCAGCTCCATTTTTGGTACAGAACACCGACTTCATAGCCAATTCCTAAAGAACAAAATAAAGTTCTAGTTCAGGATATTTCACATTATTTTTAAGGACTGCACAGTAAATAAATCTCTCCCTTCAGATGATCCAGTCACCCCTCAGGCGCCCAGTAACGAGAGCATGCCCAGCTACTGCAGGAATGAGGATGGTGATATCTTCTTGGCT
Source organism: Carassius auratus (assembly GCF_003368295.1). Classification (NCBI taxonomy): domain Eukaryota; kingdom Metazoa; phylum Chordata; class Actinopteri; order Cypriniformes; family Cyprinidae; genus Carassius; species Carassius auratus. The sequence continues at coordinate 5,365,170 of NC_039284.1, forward strand.
GCTGAGTCCTGGAAGCCCAATGTCTGCTCCAGCTGTGTGTGTCTAGATGGAGCCATCAGCTGCTTCTCTGAGTCCTGCCCACCGGTCACCTGCGTCCGGCCCATGCTCAGGAAGGGCCAGTGCTGCCCATACTGTCTAGGTATGTAAATCTGTGCACAGTTCAAACAGCCAAGTTTAGTTGCCTTCTGATCATATGTGTGTGTTAATAACACAACTGTGACTGAGATGTTTCTCCCACCTTTTCACCAGATGCCACGCCGAGGGCCGTGTGTCATTTCAATGGGAAGACTTACATGGACGAGGAGCGATGGGACATTGACAGCTGCACTCACTGCTACTGCCTACAAGGCCAGACCCTCTGCTCGACTGTCAGCTGTCCCATCTTACCCTGCCATCAGCCGGTCACCGTGGAGGGCAGCTGCTGCCCCATGTGTCCAGGTCTGTGGGTTCAGATAGAGATTAGATCAGAGTGAACAGAATGAGGGACAGTAAATGTGCATGGTAAATGCATCATACATATGCTATACAGAGCCTCCCAGAAGCAGTTTCATTACATGGATAAAATATTTAGCCAAGTGGCATCACAAACAACGCACAACCTTTCTCAGAACAAGCGTCAATTTTCGTTTGCTAGCAAATGTGTTTTAGAGAAATATTTAGCTTTTTGTGACATTTTACAATTTGTCTTTCTTTAAAAGAAATCCAAATACTTTTCGGATCTTTTATTGTGTTGGGAAGCAGTTTTAAGCGGACACTGAACTTTAAATGTCCAAATGAGCTTAATAATAATAATAATAATAATAATAAAATATAAATATAACATGAAAAACTTAAATGAAAATGAGAAATGTCGCCTTGACAAGCAACTGAAATAAGTACTAGAATTAATAAAAAAATACATTTAAACCTTAATGGAAATAAAACAAATTACTAAAACCTGAAAATAAAAAATAAAAGCTCATTTAAAATATAAATAAATACTATAATAGTATCTAAATAACACTAAAATACTGATGTCTTAATAATTAATTAGCATCATTAGTTAAATATTAGAATTTTTATGGTTGCACTTTAATTTACAGTACGTGTACTAACATTAACTAACATCTAAGAAAGTTCTGGTAATACAAGGTAACTACATGGTTTTGGGTTAGGTTCAGGGTTAGTACCTAGTTAATACATAGTTATTGTAATTACTATAATAAGTACATAGTATGTACATGGGGAACAGGACTGTAAAATAAAGTGCTACCATTATTATGAGATAATATATTTGTAATAATTAAAAATTTTACTATGCGTGTATTAAAATATATATAATTGTAATTATTAAAAACATTAGTTTATTATTTCATGTAAAAGTCAAAATTAAATAAGATGGGTTTGTTTTTGTAAAATGTAAAAAGAAAATAAAGCAGATAAACTACTTTGTCTGGCTCTAAAACAATTGTACTTCTCTGCTGATGTAATCAAGGCCCCGGGGGCGGGGAAAATAAGCTTAACCAATAAAAGCCCTTTCCACTAACCAGTTAACTCCTGATGGATAAAATCAAACTGTGTCCTATTGTTTCCCATTCAATATTCTGTTTAATTCTAATATACAGCACATTACTGGAGTTAAATTCTGCTTCATTTGGAAACTGGTTTGCATTTTTCCCTACATAAATTAAAGGGGATGGAAACGTAGCTACTTCACAGTGACTAGAATACATGGAAGTACCACTGATCCAAGTACCCTTCAGTTTTCCTTTTAGTAGTTCTGTCACACGTCTCTCTCTCTCTCTTTCACACTCTCTCTTAATCTTGTTGACTCTCTCTCTCTCTCTGTCTCATAAAGCAATGTTTACTTAGAACCTTCTCTCTAATTGAATGGGTCTTTCGTCTAAATACGGACTCGTTGAGATGAATCATTTAAAAGGATTGATTAAGTCGAAGCCGGACAGAGGCTAAATTGGCTCTCTTTGCAATTGGGAGATAATGTCATTGATCATGGTCCTCTTTATTGCTGTATCACTTGGCTCTGGATCAGTGAGGGGGTTGAGAGCGGTGTTGTGTGCACTCTGGGTAATCACTCACCCTTTGGTGCTTTCCCACTCAAAGACACAGCTCTGAAGATGAGCTTTTAATTAGCCTGCGGCCCGCAATTTCACGCTGACCTGAATCTTGTTTGTTCTGAGTGAGCACTTCTTAACTTTTTTTAATGTAGTTACGATTTGTATTATATGCTTTGGTGTGTGTTTTCCCGTAATACACTCTTATTCTCGCTTTGTTTCTTACTTTGTGTCCCCATGTCTCTGATGTTTAAATTACAGAGAGTTATGCTCCCACAAACGTGCCCATCGAGAAGACGGACCAACGAGGAGACAAGCTGAGACATCAACCAGCCTGGCCGACTCATAGCGAAAACGATATTATGCCACAGTTCAGAGGTTCGTACAAAAGTACGAGACGATATATACAGTAGACAGCAAGTCTTTGTGGTCTTCTCTTAGCTTGACACACAAAAAAGACACATCACCACCAGTGTAGTCTGATTCATAAACAAATTACTTTTATCAGCCGATTCTTTAAATGAAGTGGTCAAAAAGTCAAATTCCTAATGCCGTATGAATATGTATTGCATGCTTAGCGTTGCCACAAGGGGTGCAATAACGAGATTTAGCATAAGCTGTCTTCTTCTACAGTCAGTATTCTGGTTCAGGACAACTAAGCTGCATACGAAATTGCATACACTCTAGTAGGTACTACAGTTGGTTTGAAACTTACTTCACAACCATTCAGATAGTGTGAATATGGGTAGTATGAATGAAATCAGTGGTGTCGCTAAACTGCCATTCACAATTACTCTCCCATGGTCTCATGGGATAGTAAAGGATCTACTGAATGCACACTCCAGTGTCAATTCGAATACTATGAATTTGGACATACTTCTCTTTTCACATAATGTTTTTTGAATGCTATACTGTATACTATGGAAGTAGGCATATTCAGACACAGCAGTAATTAAGAGAATTATCTTGAAAAGTTCCTTAACCTAGTCAGGCTGTTTTAAGATAATAACTTGCAAACTTAAGCTTAAGTTAAGCTGTTAGCATGTCTATAGCTAACTATGATGTCTCCTGATTTATTTCCATTGAGTAATTTCATGTGCTTGGGGTACAGAGTTAGCAAGAAAATTCTGTAACTTCTGAAGTAATTTTAATCAAACTTCAGAGTTTCACAAAGCTGGCTTTTTGTTTCTTTTTGATTTTCTCTGTTAGCAATCTGTAATTTCTTGATTTTTCATGTTTTGCTTTTGTTACCACTGATGTGAGTGAGTGAGTGGGTGTCTGTCTGTCAAGACTCTGGCATTTGCCTTAGTTGCTGACATGGATGTCTGACATGACCTGCTTTTACAATCAAACCGTATTTGCATTTCATACAGCATGATTTTATTCTGAATTGTTCTACATCGCCCCAGTCAGTCGTTGCTTAATAAATCACTGCTGTCAAGTGCAAAATGTGACAACAGGTGTGTTGTGGGTTGTTCCAGGTGACTTCGGAAGTCTGCAGTTGCCTTACCTAGACGGCAAAGCACCACTACCCAGTGAGGATGCTGGTCTGCACTGGGCCTGGGTGGCACTGCCCATCCTCATGATGATGCTCACTATCGCCGCCCTGCTGTTGGTCAACCAGCATAAGCAGTGGATCCCTGTGCCTTGCTACCACACTCCCAATAAGGTGCCTGTCTATATGTCACAGATCACTGCATGGATACAATCTCATTTTGAATTATCGTACCAAATTACAGTACGATAACGCTTTGGTAAGTTTAGAATAGTTTTTGTCAACTTTATTTTAATTACCAAAAATGGTACTTAAAGTCCCCATGAAATCAAAATTAAATTTCTTCAGCTTTTTGTACTAATATGTTAGCCTTAAGGTTATGAATAAGCTGGTGTGTCGCATTTAAATTTAAGCATTCAAAACTTACAGTCTCACTTCTGCTAAAATGGATCACAGATTTTCATGACATGACATCACATCTTCTCACCGCACCTCACACACTCTGCTCTGGTCCAGATGCACAATACCACGGAGTGGATAACATCTGCGCATCAGTGCAGACCACAAAACTAATCGGACCTATTTGAATTCTACACAAAATGTCTTATTTTATAGCAATATAGATGTGATTGTGGCTGTCATACCCTGTCATATGCGGCTTTTCGGAGCTCAACGGCTCTAAACTGTCAGGCCAAGTTGTGGTATAAACGAACACTATTGGCTATTTAAAAAAGGGGCGGGGCTGCTTGATTTTACCTGCCCTGTCTTCCTGTCACAGTTAAAATGATGTCAACACATAGAATAACGCTGCTTGTTTCAAAGCATTTCAGGGGACCTTTAAGGCTAGAATACACTACACAACTTTTAATACAGGAACAGATTTTTAAAGCTCTTGGCATCATACTTTTGCTGAATTTGTTAATGGTTACAGAGAAACACTGATCTGCTTTCAAATCGGTCTGAACAAAACAAATTTGCACAGAAACATGCTCCTCATTGCCAGTAGACACGACAAATGAAAAAATGTCTGTGCCCTTGATACACTATGTGATTTTTTGATAAATCTGTCACCCAGCATTGATTCCAGCATTTAGCTGTATAAGTGTGAGAAAATTCTCTCCATTGTCCAAGACTCACTGTGTTTTTTTTTGTTTTGTTTTGTTGTTTTTTTTTGGTGGGGTGTTGTCCTGTATAGCCCACATGCCTCAATAACCAGCTGGTGTATGTGGACTGCCAGAAGGGGACGAAGGTCCAGGTGGACAGCTCCCAACGCATGCTCCGCATCGCAGACCCTGACTCAAGATACAGCGGTTACTACAGCATGCAGAAACACAACAACCTGCAAGCTGACAACTTCTACCAGACCGCGTGAGACACTGGAGAGAGAGACAGAGTGAGTGAACTGGAAAGAGAGAGACTGAGCCCGTGTTCAACTGCCAAACCTTTGCGGCACATGGACACCTACTAAAAAATTGTAGAGACGGACAAAACCACCAAACCATGTGGTCAGAGAAGAGACCCTGATACCGAACAACAATTATAATATTCACATAAGTCACTCGGAACAAATCGAAAAAATATATCACACGTCGACACCCGAAAGTCTCAGCAGGAGATGGAAGCCGTACCTATGTAACCGAACCATTACGGAGTGTGATTGTTAAATTGGAGAGGACTCTTCCAGAATATTTTTGTGAATCAGAGGTATGGTAGGTTGAGCATCTTTTGTGTGTAAGCATGAGATTTCGTGGATGTTCAGGCACAAGTTGAAGATAGTCGTGAAGTCAAATGCAAGTTTTTTGGGAGTAGTACAACTGGGGTGTTGTTTTGGTTTGTTTTCAACAATATTTTTTTCCTGCATTCCTAACTTTTTTCTGTTGGAAAAGAGAGAAATTATTTTAGGAGTGATAACTTTTGACACAAGTGCTTGTGTGAACACTTAATGCTGAACCAAAGCTCCTCTGTCTATGAAAACCAGACCAGGCGAGAGGCCACGAAAGGGACGTTCACTTCCCTGAGACGGAGGAGAAGCTGGACTCTGTATAAAGCACAGCAGAGAGAAGGGTAGAGGGAAAAAAGAGGGAAAATCAGATGTTGTTTTTGCAACAGATGCATTTTTGTAGAAGATGCTACTGTAAGATTGTGATTTCCCCAGTTGCTGTGGGTGAGTTTGTCCTTTTTTGTTTTGTTTGTTCTCTTTAAAAGACAAAAGGAGGAAAACAGAGTAAGCTGCCCTGTGGATATGAGCTCTTCCTGTTAATGGATGTGTGGGGTCTATATGTTGTATTTCTGCTTACATGTACAAGCATTTTCCCATTTAATCATACAAACACCATTTGCTTTTTCTCCCACAACTAAGGGCAGATTGACACTCCTAGCAAATCTATATTTTCCTGAAATGAATCAGAAGATTGTAAAATGAGAAGCAGGAACATAGTGATAGTGGATTGGATTTGAGGCTATGCTTTACAAGTGCTGCTTTTTTTGCTTTGATTCTTTTAAACCTCATTTTGTAGGGATGAAAACCAGTATTGTTTGCGTCTTTAAGAAACGTTTACCAAGAAAACAGAATCAAAGGGCCTTATTGCTGAAATCCGAGCAGAATGGATTTTTGTGTAAATCGCTCCAAAAAAAAAAAAAATGATTCCCATGTTTAAAAAATGTTGTAATGTTCATGTACATTTCTAACTGGGGTGTAAGAGTACACATATTCACACCAACAAAAAAAAAACGTTGCTTCAGGACACATTTCAACAACTGCATGTGTGTGTGGAACGCATAACTTATAGAAATCGTAAGGGATATCAATATATTTTCAAATGATATATAGGAGATTTTGGACAGTACCGTTTATATCGATTTACTTTGTTGTGAACACATTTGAAAATTTACACAGAACAAAAAGTGAGCTGCAGCGGGGGGGGGGGGGGGGGGGGGGGTTCCTAAACATGAGACATGCTTTATATATTAAGAGTTTCAAACTAATTATGCAGTTTTCCCTCTTTTCAGATGTGTGATTCCTAATGCACTTAAGATGTGTTTTCATCAGCACATGGAAACTTAGTTTTATATTTATGTGTTAAAGTTAAAAAGTCATGTCAGTGTTTCCATTTTGCAAGAAGGCTCGCCCTGACAGCCAATAAGTATCCATCAGACTTCAAGGGATAGTTCACCCAAAAATTTAAATTTGATGTTTATCTGCTTAAAGATGTAGGTGACTTTGTTTCTTCAGTAGGACACAAACAGAGATTTTTAACTGAAACTGTTGTCTTTCAGTCTTATAATATAAGTAGATGTGAATCATGACTAAAACATACAATAAAACATAAACCTAAACAAAACCAAATTAAACCCTGCGGCTCGTGACGATACATTGATGTGTAAAAATACAAAACAATCAGTCTGTGCAAGAAACTGAACAGTATTTATATCGGGGTTTTTTTTACCTCTGATTCACGCAATGTCCGACCTGTTACAACTCTCCTAAGCGCGTCCTCCTGAGCGCGTTCTCAAGCAGGCACGTGAGGAGGCTTCTTCTTCAGAGTTTCAGTGGTGCATTTGAGAGATAGATGGTGGTAATGCACTTATAAGTCTCAGAGCTGCCTTAAAGCAAGAAGAAGAAGAAGCCTCCTCATGCGCCTGCTGCTGAGAACACGCCCAGGAGGACGCATTTTATTGTATGTTTTAGCCGTGATTCCCATCAACTTACATTATAAGACTAATAGACTGCAACTGTTTGACTTAAAAATCTCAGTTTGTGTTCTACTCAAGAAACAAAGTCACCTACTGAACATCTTGGATGCCCTGGGGGTAAAGCCCAATTTACATAGCTACGTAGCTACGCCATAGGCGATGTGTAGTACGCCATATCCTGACGTGCACCTCTCCAAAAATCTAACAGACTGCAAGCGCTGTGATTGGTCTGCTAGATCCCCTACCTCCGTATGTACTTGACATTTGTGTGTGTTTATGTGCACATTAATATATTTTAATGTTACTTGTTCTTATATAAAATAAAACAAAGCAAAGAACAAGTGTCTTATCATTTATTATTCTACATAGCATTATACTTCAGTACCGTATTTTTCGGGCTATATGTCATACTTTTTTTTCATAGTTTGGCTGGTCCTGCGACTTATAGTCAGGTGCGACTTATTTATCAAAATTAATTTGACATGAACCGAGAGAAATGAACCAAGAGAAAACATTACCGTCTACAGCCGCGAGAGGGTGCTCCTGTAGTCTGCACTGAAAACATAGAGCGCCCTCTCGTGGCTCTAGACGGTAATGTTTTCTCTTTGTTCTTGGTTCTAAATAAATGCGACTTATAGTTCAGTGCGACTTATATATGTTTTTTTCCTCATCATGATGTATTTTTGGACTGATGCGACTGATACTCAGGTGCGACTTATAGTCCGAAAAAATACGGTAGTTGTCCGCATCCAACAATGTTGATCTGCCATAGTACAAGTCCTTGTGCAGATTGAAAGAATACCATCTTCTCCTGTTCCGTTGTTGTCTCCTTTTGTACTTTTAAATAAAGATTTTATATTTATTCTCCACTGTCGCACCTATAATGCTTCTCTGATGAGCCGCTTCTTCTTCGGCTTTTGTCGTAGTCTGCAGGTTACACCAGCAACATGCCCTTGGACACTGTAGACTAGCGGTTTGTATGTTTACTGCATGTCAACGCGGACAACGACGCAAAAGTATAAATGAAAACTGAAACGCTAAGAAAAGCTAATTTAAAAAAAAATGTGGGTGAACTATCCTTTTAACAGACTTTACTGAAGGATCAGCAATGCATCTATGCACATCAAACAGTCAGAGCACATTCATTTTTAATAAAATATTTTGCATCCAAAAGTGGAAACACTTCAAATCTCTGATGGAAAACTAGTAGTTCTGCGTTCTATTTACCATTTAAGGCTTTTTTTAATATCAATTTACACCAATATTAAACTGTTCTATGAAGAATTGACAAAAAGTTGCAATTTGTCTACAGTTTATAATAGAATGGTTCTACGAGCAATTTACACAGAAATTTTGCCAGTGTTTCATTGATGAGGTCCAAAGAATGATCAAATTACTTTTAGTAGGGGAACTGAGAGAAATGCATACTATTTTTGGATAAATGTTTCGCGTTTTCTTCATTTGTACTGTTCACGAAAATGCCTCCTTTTCTGGAAGCTTTGAATCATTACTGAGGCACCTTTGTGTTCTGGTTTTCTAGCTGCGAACAAATTTGGCTTCAAAAATCCAAAGCTTTTATAGGAACATTTATGTACATATTATTTCTAAAGTGAAAAGACCTGAAATATTATGTGAGTGTATATGTATGTGTGTATGTATATGTGTTCGCATGTACGTATGAGTGCGCGCACACAAATGCACATGTACGCACATGTGACTTCTCTTCATCGGTAAGGTTCTTAGTTCATTTTCCTAATGAATGTATTTATGATTGAACAAAAAAGATTTATATAATGGCAAACTGATGATGACAGGCTTTCCATTGCCTTTCTTGTTTAATGGTAATTAAAAAAGCACAGATGATGGTGATACAGAGAGAAAGACAAACATCTCATTCTATCTTTATTTTTGTGTGTATTTTTTTCCCCTTGTTTTCTCGTAGAGTTTTGCTCAGTTGAACGTTTAGGGCCCATACTTTGGCTATGTTTAAACAGGCAAAACTAATGTTTTGTCTTATCCAACTTGAAATAGTTTTTGTAGTGTGAAATATAAGACCACAAGAAATCAATTTTTACTGATTACAGTGTGGACAGCCAATTCTAAAGATCAGATTCGTGATTCTAAGAATTGTGATCTCACAGCTGACAAAAACGCACTCTTTTCATTGTTTGCTGTCAGGAGTCCCTTTAGGTGTCAGAACTACTGGAATGTTGATGGACATAAGCTGTTGAAGTGAGGGGGCGGGGTCAGGTGAGGGGCGTGGCAGTGGGCGGGGAGAACGGGTGGGGCTGGTTATTTGTGATAGTTTGTCTTGGGGTGTATCTTTATCCGTGTGATATTGTTTGTAAAGCTATACAACTTGGCACTTTTATATATAGAAGGAAGTAACCTATGTGTTTCTTTCTTATTTTGCTTTTCTTTGATAACTAATCTTTTTAGTATAACGAGTTGCCCTTCTTTTTTTCCCTAAACTATTGTGGGACCCTGTCAAGCAGTAATCTGTAATCTCTTGAAAACACTTCCCAAAAAACATTTCACCCTTAAATCAAATATTAGATTTTGAAGAAAGAAAATCAAGTTTTTTTTTAAGACAACTGACAATTTGCATTGTGGCATTATTTTTTATAACAATTAAGCACATTTTCTCTGGGACATTTTTTTTCAATTTATAATTATTATTTTTTATTAAATGCAGAGTCGAGTGAATAATTTGTCTGTGGCCTGATTCAAATGAGTGGCATTGTAACCAATAATCATTTTATTTAAAAAAATGTCGAACTCTTTTTAACGTTTTATCGTTTAAAATTGTATAATAATAATTATCATTATTGATTTATCGCCCAGACCTAATTACAGTGATAGGTGTTTCTGTATTGCAGTAATGATAGTTGTTATAAAGAATGTGCTTAATTGTCATGAAAACTGTCATGAATTAATCAATGTAAAAATGTATAATTTTCTTTTGCTTTTGATGATGGGCTGAAATGACCCAGATGTTGGTTTTGTGGGATTCACCCACTTATACATTTGTTTTAGAACTTTTTAAATTGCAGCATTCAGTTCTGTCATAAATAATAGCCATGTGTTCACAGTATCACTCACTGTATTATGATCACAATGCTATAAAGTCGTGGTTTAGTCCTAATTCATGCACATAAATGTCTAGATGTAACTGATATGTACGTTTTAACTCGCAAGGCTTGCTGTTGAGGATTTAGGACTAATTACAAAGATTTGGACCTTCGTTCCTGTTTATTCTTTTCCCACGTTTCTGTTTTGTGGAAGTTAAACAATTGATTGGTAGTCCTGGCTTCCAGTCACGGCCAATCAAAAAGCAACAGAAAGAAAATAAACAAGAATTATTAATGGATCGCTGGAGAGAGCGTTGTTCTGGAGGACCCAACTACCTTTACAAAAAATAAACTCAACCGTATTTCAGCAAGATGTCATCCATATTTAATGAGCCATGTGAAATCTGTGCATAGCCCATTTTCAAGTTGACATGCAATTTTCACACACGAAACAACATTTCCTCCTCATTGCCTCTGAACACACTGTGCTTGCGTTCATGGATGAAAGCCAATGAACACTACTGACTGGATTTGATTAGGGCAGACCTGCACATTTATTTGGGTCTTACAGGGGGAGTCTTTTTTTTTTTTGTGCATTCTCTAAGTATTGTTGTAAATACTTGAGTGTCACTCGCCAAAGCTTACAAAAAAAGTTGAATAAAAAAAAAATACAAAAAACGTTTGGAGAGAATAAAAATGTAATATATAATATAATTTATTGTTGAGCAGAAAAACCGAACTTAGTGGAGGATGCAGCTCAAATCACAAATGTTTGTGTTGTGTTGAACTCTCAAAGAGCGTTCAAAAGTTCAAGACTTCATAGAGAGTCCATCTTATTATTTAGGTTCTTCTGAGAGCACACCAATGTCCGTTTTTCAAAAATATGCTAAGCAAGTTTGTTTGATCCTAGAAATTGAAGCCCAAGAAGCTTCTAGAAATTTGTCCCCACCCCCTAAGCCGCCCCCCAACCCCCCAACATCCCCCCCCCCATGATCCCCACCCTTACATACTTTCTTTCTACATTAAATACCAACCCTTCTTGAGTTTGTATACTACTGGTGTTTAATGTTCATGTAAAAACAAATGTCAACATGGGTCAGGATACTGCAGATTTCTAAAAAAAAAAAAAAAAAAAAAAAAAAAAGGTAGATGATTCAGATTTATTGTAGCACAGCAATTTTTTCCAGTTTCTCATATAATTTTGTTTCTTTGCAGCACAATAAATACTTTTTAAACAAATAACAGTCTTGTCACGTTTTTATGAAGATGTACAGTTGCTTTGTGATTTGTGTGACAACTATCTAGTATTAACAAAATAAAAATATACCTAATTTTTTTTACTTTTATTTATTTATTTTGAGATCATGTTTTCGGTGACTGGGCACTTCAGAATATCAGAATACATGTTAACATGCTCAAGTAAAACAATGTTAATTAATTGCGATGCAAAGAAGATCAACACACAAAATTCTACCCTCAGTATCTGGAAGACAGTGACTGCTTCCGAAAATTTAGACAGCTGACTTGCTGCCTCGCTGCCGTATGAGGTAATGACTTTGCAGGCAGCATTTTTGCAAGACACCTCACGAAACTGATTTCGGACAGGCAATACAATGGTTTAATGATCTACAACAAAAGATAAAGGGCTTTGGTGATAACTGAGTGGATATTTCATCACTGCAATGTTAGTTTCTCACAAACTGACCACCGTCCGCAACTTTTAGATGTCATCTTTATTTTTTAACTTAACTGTCATAGAATAAAATGCACAGGATTGTGGGATATCGAAGGATCTTATTGGTGATGAAGCCAATCATTATATGTGACCCTGGACCACAAAACCAGTCTTGAGTGTAATTTTTTTTATTTTTATTGAGACTTATACACCATCTGAAAGCTGAATAAATAAGCTTTCCATTGATGTATGGTTTATTAGGATCAGACAATATTTGAAAATCTGGAATCTGAGGGTGCCAAAAAATCTAAATACTGAGAAAATTGCCTTTGAAGTTGTCCAAATGAATTCTTAGTAATGAATATTACTAATAAAAAAATAAGTTTTCGTATATTTACAGTAGGAAATTGACAAAATATTTTCATGGAACATGATCTATACTTAATATCCTTATGATATTTGGCATAAAAAAATATATAATCTTTTTTTTTTTTTTTTTGGCTATTGCTAAAACATAGCCCTGCAACTTAAGACTGGTTTTGTGGTCCAGGGTCACATATGGGGATGATTAGGAGGTCACGGTAGTCAGAGGGCAATGGGGAAATTTGGACAGGATGCCGAGGTCACACCTCCACTCTTTTTTGAAAGACAGTGCAGGACCTTGGTTTAACATCTCATCTAAAGGACGGTGCTTTTTGATAATATAGTGTCCCTATCAATACACTGGGGCGCTAGGACCCACACAGAGCACAGGGTGAGCACCCCCAGCTGGCCTCACTAACACCTCTTCCAGCAGTGACCTAGATTTCCCAGGAGATGTCCCATCCAGGTACTGACCAGGCTCAGCCCTGCTTAGCTTCAGTGGGCAACCAGATGAGAGCTGCAGAGCAGGACAAGTAAGTAGGGGGAGCTCCAAAGACTCTTGCTGGGTAAAGTGATTCCATGATGCAGCAGCATATAGTCAACCTCTGTCTGCATGTTCACACGTGTCTGGGGATGAACTCTATAGGGAGGCTGTTTTATGGGGACAGCATAACCAACGTCAATGTAATGAACACACAGTAGTTCTACCTGGCACATCACTTAATAGAGTAATTCCATTGTAATTCACAGTGCTTTAAATAAAAGAAACAAAATAATAGAAAATAATCACAACAATAAAACAAGAAATTTTAAAACTTTGAAAAAAGGTTTAAAAATGCATATAAAATGTTTAAAATGAATTTAAAACAGTTACAAATATAAAAAGATTATACATAAAATGAAGTGAAATCAGTTAGGACATGGCACAGTGATCATTCAGTAAATGCACAGCTAAACAGTGTCTGCATTTAAATGTGACTAATGTTTTAGCGCAAATGATCTCTTCTGGAAGTTAGTTCCAACTGCAGGCGGCATAATAGCTAAAACTGACTCTATTCTAATGATCTGAGTGGTCTGTTAGGTTTACATTCAGTGAGCATATCTGCAATGTATTCAGGTCGTAGGCCATTGAGTGATTTATAAATGAGTAAAAGTAACTTGAAGCCAGTGTAAGGACCTGAGGACTGGTGTGATATGCTCAGCAAGCGTTCTGGATGAGCTGCAGCTGTCTAATGTGAAGGCTGGTGAGGAGCCCATTACAATAGTCCACCCTACTGGTGATAAACTGCTTCTCCAAGTCTTGACTGGAAACAAAACATCTCATTCTTGCAATGTTTTTGAGATGATAGTATGCTGATTTAGTTACTGCTTTGACATAACTACTGAAATTAAAGTCTGTCTCCAGAATCACACCAAGATTCCTGACTTGATTTTTAGTCCTTAGACCACTAGTGTCAAGGTATGCATTGAGTTGAGTTTTCTCCTTGTTTAACTGAAGAAAGTTCTGGCAAATCCAACTGTTAATTTGATGTGCCAGTAAAGGAGTAATTTGCTACTACACCCACAGTGGCAAAGACAAGTTCAGAGAGGCTAAAGCCAAGGGATTCTTGCACTGACTCCCTTAATGCAAACATCAGAAAAGGAAGACCCTCAACCCAGTCTTATCCAGTTTCCACACAGTAATGACACAGCAGGGTTTTGAGAGTTTGATGGAACCATTCGAGTTCACCTTGGGGGAGATATGAAGTGGACATTTTGGTGACTTATATCAAGCGTTTCTTGAGCCTGCTTAAAAACCCTAGAAGTAAAGTTTGACTCTTGGTCACTCTGAATTACTTTATACAATCCAAAAGTGGTACAGAATTTGTGCAGTTATTTTACAACAACCTTTTTTAATGTGCATAGTGGAACAGCCTCTGGGGAGCGAGTTGCATCATACATGATGGTCAAAATGTATTGGTGTCCTGAAATAGCTTTGGGCAACGGTCCAACACAATCATCAGTAAAGTGTTATGTATTAACAATCCACATTCCCAGTAGTAAACCACCCCTGAGTTAGGCGCATGGGTAGAACGTCCTGCAGCCATTATAGACTTGGCGAGGGAAGGGTCTGCTTTTTGTGCTGCAGATAAGTGTTCTCTGTCTGTCTTCAGATGGGTTTAAGAGGTTGACTCCTCGAAGGTTACATTAGTGTCAGGAGTTATAGACAGGGCACACTCTAGAGTCAGAATCATTCAAACCAGAAAAGAGTTTGAAAGATCAACCCGCCTCCTCAAATTTCTTTGATTGGGTATTGGTATTGCACAGGTGGGAAAAGCAGAGGGGAAATTCTCAGCCAGATCAGATTTATGTGTAGCACTAGGTTTATATGAAAGGACCAGCCTAGGAGCTAGGTCATTCCCCAGAATCAGACCGACTCCTTCAATAGGTAACTGTGGATGCACAGTTAAACTGACTGGGCAAGTCGTGACTTCTAACACTAAGGTTGTGGGTTTGAGTCTCGGGCCGGCAATACCACTACTTAGGTGCCCTTGAGCAAGGCACCGAACCCCCAACTGCTCCCCGGGCCCCGTAATTCTCCCCGTAGTTACTGTTAAGAGTTACTGTTACTGTAGTTACTGTTAAGAGAGTCAGCAAAAAAAAAAAGGAAGATATAAAGGACATGCAAGTTTGTTACCAATTTAAAGATGAAATCAGGAGATAGAGAGTGTGCTTTCAAAAAAGAAAGGTTGATAACTCAAAACCATTTTTTTTTACTCTAGCAAGATTAGTTCCTTCAAGTCTTCCAGGGTAGTAGGCTAACCATAAGCTCACAAACCTGCAGATTTAACAATCTCATAGTCTAGAGAGCTTTCTACAGGAAGAGCAGAGCAAACCTCTTGAGCTTTCCCTGTAAGGCTATGGAAAATAATGTTTTTTGAACATTAAACTGCATAAATGCATTTCATTACACCAAATAATGACAAATTCTGCTAAAGTGTGCTTTTGTAAGTGTTCCTAAAATGCGTAACTACGCGAGTACAGGTCTGCTCATGTCTGAAAATAATATATGAAAAACTTTATTTTAAGTATCTAAATGAAAACATCATAGCTTATATGTTAAGTACATTTTTTAATTAATGTAAAAACTAAAGTGAATTGTAAAACTGAAATTGTTCAGCATGGTGGGCTGCATTTGAATTTGTGACGGACCGCATGCAGGGTTAAGAACCACTGCTCTAAATGAAGGCACAAGTCTTATATACTTACTGACGTCAAAACAATCATTAGAGGGTATGAGAAAAATCCTCTATGACTGTACTGCCAGCAGTGGTTAAGGGTGACGAGACCATGTAAACAGGATTAGATTGCATCTTTTTAAGTGGAACTGATATTTAAAATCTATCCCAGCCACTGCTACTCTATTACAAGGGTACCCTACTAATCCAGGGACAATAATTTAAAATAATAATTTAAAAAATAATTTGAGAATAATATTATAATGTTGTGTAATCTGGAATACTTTAGACAAAGCCAGTTTTGAAAGACTCATTGAAAGATGTATTTTTTTATAAAATGATAACTCCTGAGTCGTGCATTTTGAGTTGTGACAATTATCATGGGAGTAGCTTGATGGAGCGCAGGAGATGTAGATAACTTGATCTTGGCCCTTTAGAAACTTTAATAAATGATGTCACGTATATTAAAGGGGTCCTGTTATGCTCTTTTACAAAGTCTTTATTTTGTTTTTGGAGGTGTACTAGAACATGCTCTTACGCTTGGTGGTTTTTCACATAATTTACATTATTACAATACATTTCTCTTCAGCCTGCCACAAACGGCTCGATTAGTTCCGGGTTTGACGAAGAAAAAAAGCTGAAAGTTCCGTCTGCTCTGGTTTGGTTAAGGATGGTGTCAATATATTATCATAGCGGTTTGAGACGGTTTCAGACCCATGACAATATTGAACAAGAGGATCATGCAGAACTTTTGCACGCACGGATATTGCAAGACATATAAGAGTGGTAACTAGGGTTGGGCCGATAGACAATCACATCATCCATCGCCTATGGCTTGTAGGAATCACGATGCTGAGCCGCCCCCAAACCCCTAAAGGGAATAAATACAAGATGAGAGGAAAATATATATTTCGATACGTTCTCTCACAGTTATATCATTGGGTAATTATACTGAAGGCCTATATAAATGGCGGTCATCGAGGAGCCGCTATTATGCCTGGCAATGAAACTGCTTTTGAGTGCATGATCGCTTTTATTTTCACTTTAACTTCCGTGATTCGCGATCACACGTACTCTGTTTATACTATGGAGCAGCAGTACTTACCACACATTTTACAAGATTAGATGTTTTGTCCGTGGTGCTCAGAATCTACAAATCATTTGCCATCGTCATCTCTCCTACCTGGCTGTACTTACTCTGTTTATGTGGTAAGTTAAATTTTATATACTGTAGCTAATGTTAAAGGAAACCATTAGCAAATGTTATTTGTTTTCCGTGCCTTTCTGAATACGGATTTACACTTCAGGCACACCCACTCTCTGAAAAATAACTGCATTTACTATGTACAGATAAATGCAATGGTAATATGTATCATGTTTATTTCAAAAACTCAGAAATTCAAAAGGTACTGTAAATATGCATTGCCGTCGATTTTAAAAGTTATTTATGAACACTTTATTTATTACAAAACATGAAGCACTTCGAAGTAGTTGTCTTGTCTGACGCACTCAACCAAGCCTTCAAACCATGGCCTAGCCCCACTCCACCTCCACCCATTCGAATTTCGGGGGGAATTATTTTAATGATATTCCATTTGGCCGCTTTGTGACATCACAAAAGCCCAGAAAACAACACTGTAGTCCAAACAAGCCATTCGTTGTAGTTCTTGAAAAGTAAATATATCCCTTTGGAGTGGACTGATATTGTATCTTTGTAAATCTATTTTATCCCAAACATACACACTGCACACTGACTAAAATTCAAAAAGTGAAAAAGCATAATAGGACCCCTTTAAAGTACTTAAGGTACGAAGAACAGGGCCCTGATTTGTGTATGTAAAGATATGTAACTTTTTCAAAATTTGCTAAACGTATATAATGAGCGAATACAGCATAAATTAATCTATCAAAGCGCCTATTTATCTTATCACAAATCACTACGGCACAATAAATTATTATTTTTGGACTAGTAGCTTGTTCGGGTCGTCAACGCTGCGGAGTAACACATATCTGCGTGAATCGCCATCGATAAACTACCTTATGTAACTCCTAGGTCTGGTTAGAATGTTCTTCCGCGGGATGCGTGCAGTTCTGTTTTTTAACCGCTAAAACGACTAAATGTACAGCGTTTCTGTAATGGCTGAGCTTGCTGCAGTCTAAAATTTTGAATGAAGAGTAACATAAAAATATACTTGAATTTACGTTTGTTCATCTCAAAGACCTGTTGTAGCACACTTGGATCACTTCAGACTTGGAAAAGAACACACGTGGAACTGCTTTTATAATATTTTATGATACTTTTTTGAAAGAAAATTTAAACTTATTGTTCAAATGTTCAAAAGTTCAAATGACCAAACACCTACAGAGAAGACGCTAGCGCTTTACAATGACTGCAGTTACACGATCAAGACCACAGAGGGGCGACAGAGAGCTGCGAAACTATTTCAGTTCTACTGCTCTGTAAAAGATGCTGAGACTGCTTTGTCAACTGCAGTTCTGCTCTGAACAGTCACGTGAAAGGCACTAAAGAGAAAGTGTAAAACAAAAAATGTAGTGGTTAACAGAATGGATTATGGAGATGATGGGATGTGACGGCCGTGACAGGATATGTTGTCAGCACTCCCAGTTAGTGGCTCTCCTGTTTTCCACACTATATCACGATTGTCCACAAGCAGAGAATCATCAGGGATGAAATGACTCACAAGCATTTTAACTTCTGTAGTGCCCTTTAAAGGGCCAGTTCACCTTGAAATCGGTCCCAAAAACCATCCCAAACTATAATGTAGTGTATTATTAATAATAATACAGTTTCTTTATATTTAATGTTTGACACTTTTGTTATTAAAAACAATGGTAACACTTTATAATAACTGAATGCTATTAATCATTAGTTAAGCATTAGGAAACAGTTAATTCATAATTTATAAAGCATCAATAGACATTTATAAGCAGTTTAAAAATACAGATATAAATGCTTTATACCTGATTTAAAAGCATATCTATAATGTATTTAATAATTGTTTTTCATATTTTATTAATTATCAATTTATCATTTCTAAATTAAGTATAGCATTATTTACACACCAGTTATTAAGGAGTTGTCAGTGGTTCATAAAATCACTTAGAAATTGTAAGTAAATGATTAATAAACTGTTTAAATGTGCATTCATACATCTTTTTATTCAGACATATGTAGTTGTTAGTTAACTATTTTTGTGAGCTCATCTAAAGTGAGGACTATTTATGCCTTGTAAAGCTTTTACAAATGAGATTTAAAGGCTGTTAATATTTATATGTTCTGTATCACTGTGTGGTGTTTGTTTCCGTTTTTTGTTTAGAAGATAACTGAGCCTTTAAATATCCTTTATAAATGCTTTACAAGGCATGACTAGTCCTCACTTTAGATGAGCTCACATAAATAGTTAACTGACCACTACTACATGCTTTATAACGACCTGAATTTACTACATTTCTTGTGATCTTATGAATCACTGGCAACTCCTAAATAACTGGTTTGTAAATAATGCTATACTTCATTGAGAAATGATAAATTGATCATGGATAAAATATGAAAATATAATTATTAAACACATTATAGATATGCTTTTAAATCAATAATAAATCATTTATATCTGTATTTATAAACTGCTTATTACTGTCTATTAATGCTTTATAAATTATGAATTATCTGTTTACTAATGCTTAATTAATGATTAATAGTGTGCAGTTATTATAAAGTGTTACCGTTTATTAAATATTTGCTGTAAGGTCATGAGAATGATTTGTACTATTTTGGAGGCAACACAGACATATGATGTTAATCTGTATCATATATGCATGCTATATGGAAGACTTGATTGATTTTAGAGGACGTCAGATGACATTTACCATTGTAATGATCCATAGACATTTATACGGTTATATAATCAAGGTGCATGTTGATAAAGGAAGGGCTATGTTACAAGGCGAAGCTTGACTCCATTAATGCATAACAGTTCTGCCATTGTGCACTAATGTTGATGTTCAGACTTTATTTCATGCTTCATTTCTCACTATTATACCGTGCTGACAGCGGTACGAATACAAGACACAAACAGCCGGCTTCAGAAATAAGAACACAGTACATGACCGAAGAAAAAGAAAACCAAGAAACGACCCTGTCCGAGGAAAACTGATTTACGATGGTTTAGTATGTCACACTCAATCCTTTTTTCCCATGTGGTGGGTGGCCTACAATAACCGTCTTTGTTTGCCATCATGTGTGTATGGGCATTTGCATAGCGTGGTGAAGAGTTTTTGTGATATGGAGTGTATGGCAACTCTGACCTTTTGTCCATTTTTCATTTTCATAATTGACCAGGCATGGCAGAAATGTCCATCAGCTAATCCTCTTACAGTGACTCTAATGCCAGTTCTGTCAGAGCAGTGGAACAAGCTGCTACAGACCAGCAAGGTGGAGAACGGCCAAGTCCTGATGGTCCCCGCTGGCAAACAACATGTGGCAAGTGCCGTTCCCTCTATTAAGCCCCATTAAATTAGTATTAATTTTAATATTAATTGTACTCTTTAATTATTGATCATTATAAAATGACTGGATAATATGGATTTATTTCTGATTATTACAGTTCATGCCTGAGGGAACAGTTTGAGGTATGAAGTGAACATGGCAACATTTATTATTGACATTTATTATTACAATAATAATGAATGCTAAGCTATACTGTCCAGACCAGTCATGACCCAAAACGCACCTCATAAGGTTGCAAAAGAAATGCAAATTATCAGTGCAAATGATAAAATACGACTATATCTATAGAACTGTGCATGCTATTAAAAAGAATAATACGCTTTAAAAAGAAAGGAGAAAATTGTTACAATATTGTCTGTTTTTATAATTTTCTGAAATGGAATCTGATGACATTTCCTACTTTTATAGTTAAAGTATCATTGAAATCTCATTTATGGATATATATATATATATATATATATATATATATATATATATATATATATATATAAGAACTCTGAACCCAATTGAGATGGTTTAGGGGTGTGCTGGACTGCAGAGTGAAGGCAAAAGGGCCAACAAGTGCTAAGCATCTCTCGGTGAAACTCCTTCAAGACTGTTGGAAGACCATTTCAGGTGACTATGAGGCCATCAGACCCAGTTGAGGCCATCAGACCCAGTAGTTGAAGACACATTCGGAAAGAGACTAAACTCTCTTGTTGAAAGAGGGAGAGGCAGTTGAGAAATTTTTTCGATGCGCTCTTCTGATAGGAACGCTCGAAACCTCACTGAATTCAAACTGAGACCCAAGTAGACTATTTCCTGTGAAAGAATTAGACTACTTTTCATTTGGTTTATCTTGAAACCTAATCTCTCCAGATGTGTGTATCGATGTCTGCTTGATGCGGAGATGGTGTGCAGATGAGCAGATCGTCCAGATATGATCCTGTGAGCAGGAAAATATCTATGTGAGAATATGTGTCCTGGAGGTGAACCAATCCCCTTGACGAATACTTTGACACAAAGTTCTGAGCGAAAGCATTTTGAATTTGTATTTTCTGAGGTGTTTGTTGAGGACCCGTAAATCTAAAATGGGACGGAGACCTCCCCCTCGTTTGGGAATTACAAAATAACGGGAGTAGAAGCCCATCTGGCTTTCCTCCATTGGAATCATTCTTATCACTCCTTTTCTCATTAAAGAGGATATTTCTTCCTCTAAAACTTGAGCTGCTTCCCCTTGGGCCACAGAAATCACCACTCCATTGAACACAAGGAGGTTTTACAGCGAATTGAAATCTGTATCCTCTAACGTGGTTAAAACCCAGGGTTGAATTGCGCATGGGCGACAGTTCTCTGCTTGAGCAGTGAGTGAGCCCTTCCCGGCATCACTCACTAGCGGTGCTCTAGTGGCGAAGGGGGGGAATAACGCTCCGTCGAAAGAGTTATATTCGTTACTTTTTGTGATTGTTTTTCTTTTTTGTGATATCTTTTTATTTTCATCCCGCTCTGTGCCCTCAGTCCTTGGCCTGGATTCCACAGAGAAAACTTTATTTGTGAAGGGATGCTTACACACTTTTGTATTTCCTCCCTCAGAACCAACCTCCAGTGGAGGGAGAGACAATTCTTTGGGGGGCGCCAGGTGAACATGTGCCAGTTTCCCGCGAACACTGGACTTTGAACTGCCCACATGTACACTTTGCACATTTAAATTCCTTCTCCGTTTCCCCGCGGGAGGTAGAAAGAAATTGTTTTGAAGGGATGGGACAGAGAAACCCTGAGTGCTGTCTACAAACCCTTCTTGTTGGCAAACCGATGTCTCAGGTTGACCGTCTCTTTTTGTTCCCCTGAGGGGGGCCGACCGGTGTTTCGCTGCTGCGGCTGCGAACGATTGTTTCGGTTTCACGAAACCAGGCTTTGACAGAGAGCCCATGCTTCCCAGCTGTTTTAGGCGGAGCAGGGCGGGAAGGTTGATAATCCGAATGACCTCCTCTACCTGAAAGCCTGAAATTCAGATGGCTTGGGTGATAAGGATGAGCTGCCAGCTTTCTGGGGAGACAGACCTCGAATGCTTCTCCCTCTTTTTTCCGCAGGTCACATTGGTGATGCATAGCTGTTACCGTCGCGCCGAACATGGCCTTCGGATTGATATAGGCATCCAAAAACTCCACTTTTTCTTTGTCAAAGAGGCCTGACAAACCCAGCCATAGCGATCTCTCTCCCACAACCAC
Organism: Carassius auratus; assembly: GCF_003368295.1. NCBI lineage: Eukaryota > Metazoa > Chordata > Actinopteri > Cypriniformes > Cyprinidae > Carassius > Carassius auratus. Next base: position 5,387,471 of record NC_039284.1, read on the forward strand.
TAAGCCCATACTCCGACCGCAACTTTGAACTGCTCCGCGGGACGTGCGCAGGTTTAAATCTGCAATGACGCATATCTCCTCCCAGAGCGCTGGGTTGGGAGAACCGGAGTCCAGCTGACACCCCATCTCCTCTAATAACTCCGCTTGATAGGCTGTAAGGAGGGCAGTCATGTTCAAAGCACGTACGGCCAGTGCAGAGGATTTATAAATCTTTTGAAAAACGCTCAGCGCTCTGTTTTCCCTTTCAATGAAGCCCCGGTTGAAGAGAGCCCTGCCCTGCAGCTCGGATGCAAATGATTCGCCAAAGATGATTCTTCAGGGGGAGGATCTGCCATCCCCAAATTCTCCATTCCCTGGACATCTAGCCTCGAGTAGCCCTTAACAGGTACTCGTGCGAAAAAGTTTTATCCCAAAACCTCTTCATTTCAGCAACACAAGCCGGGACGGCTGGAATAAACTGGAGGGAGACGTGATGGAAGTCTCTTTCCGTTATACAAGTCTCTTTCAGCTCCTTTATCTGCTGGTTGGGATGGCCAGTTAATCGACAGTCTAGACGCGGCCCTGAGACAGACCTCGAGAAGATCTGTATCCATCTGCACAGGGGAGGATGAGCTCTCATCCTTTGCACTCGGCGGACGTGACTGCATCGTGGGAAGAATAGCATCTTCATCATATTCATTCTCGTCCTGGAGGATGGTCGACAAAACTTAATCATCGTCATCTTCCTCTCCCGCTAACGGATCTTCAAACAGGAAGGACGGGTGACACCTTTTCCATCATCTCACCCCAGGAGCTGGAGGCCTGTGGATAATCCATCGGTTCCTCTCTGGGTTGAGGAGAGAGGCATGGGTCCGACTTCCCAGCTACTGCAACGCGAAGTCTTCGCTCTTGGGTTTTGACCCGGGAACTTTGCACAGTGGGGACAGCCCTCGGTCAACGCTGCCTGAGCGTGTTTAGCACCCAAGCAGGAGATGCAGAGACTGTGTGAATCTTTCGCAGAAATCCACATTCCGCACGCACACGGATGAGGAGGACGGCCCTGTCCTCCGGGGCTCTCCAGCTCTTTTGCAGTGGCCATGAAGCCTGCACTCTCTTCGTACGGTAAGCCCACCACAACGTGACAACTAGTACAGAGCTGTGCTGTGACAGAGAGCTCTTTTCCTACTTTTGTTTAAAAAAAAATAAAAAATAAGTAGAGAAACTTAAAGTAGAAAACTCACCTTGCGCGTTAGTTATCTTTCTCTAAGTGGTAGGTCACTCAACAAACGTTAAGAATATATTACGTTTGGGACGTTACCTTGTGGCTCTCATCAGAACTTTCAGAAGCCATCTTTTTTTTTAACTCAACCATCACGGAATGGAAAGCACAGGATTGTGGGATATTAAAGGCAGCGATACATCTATGCTGCCTTCAAAATTTGATCAGAAGAAGGTACATCCGGAGACAGGAAGTAAAGCAGAATTTTTATTCAAACAAGCCTTGATTCCTTCCTGCTTTGGAATGCTGCCTCCGAAGGCAGCATTTTAGAGTTTTCGGATGCAGCACTTGTTTTTAAAAGCCCATCAATTCTCAGAGTTGGGGCTGTCATTTTACTTTCATGCCTGCCAGGTACATGGGTCTGGCATCATTTGAAAAAAATCCCTCGAGCCCAGCTTTCATCGTTATGGAGAACAATCAATTCCCAGAGATTAGGGGATATGTAGGGTCACACCAGGGTGTTGGGTGGTCCTAGCGTTGCTTGAAAAAGCCCCTGGAGTGCAGCTTTTATTGTTATGGAGAAACAGGGGGGGGGGGGGAGCGTCATCTTACTCTCATGCCCACAAGAGCGAAGGTACATTGGCCTGGCATCGCTCGAAAAAGCCCCTGGAACTCAGCTTTCATGGTTATGAAGACCTGTAAATTCCGAGTTCTCCTTTTGGTTTCTGTTTGTTTCTCATCTATGTATCATTTAAGCATATAGCCTGAGTATATCCAGTAAGTTTATTTAAAGTGACTATTTAAAGTCTTCGTGACTTTGTGACAGTAAACAGCTCATTTGTCATTTGTTCAGACTACTGGTAGCGTATGTAATTTATGTGTGCAGTCTGTGGGGACTTAATGGAAGGACATTTTTTGGTTAAATTTTGATTAAAGTTAAATTATGATATATTTTGCATGATGCAGGAAACACTGGTTCATAGTAACATTGAGGAATTTAATTCTATTTATAGGTCATTTGTGTTTAATTTGTTTTCTACAGTTAACAGTTTTGGTACAGTGTTTGGACACTCTGATGGCCAAAATAAAATCTGTGTCCTTAAAATAAACCATTTAATCCTGTCTAAACATTCCAGCTTTAATGCACAGTACATTCATTCTCATATATTGCAGTGGATGAAATGGAGTAAATGTACAGATTTGAAGTGTGTGTCGTGCATTTACTGCAGCTTTTCACTTAAGACATACGTCACTGATACTCAGAATGAAAAACATAGCTTCCCACAGCATTTGAGCCCTCAGCTGACTGTCCTGCCTGGTGCCTCAAACCCCAAATTCGCGTCAGCTGACCAGTCCTTAAAGCTTGAGCCTGAGGCGTGCACTCACACACTACTATATTCAGACCATTCACATGATTGCAGGCAGGAAGGCAACATGACTGCTGAGCTCTACACTAGGGCATAATACATCATGCATACAACCTCTGTGTTTACTAAGGATTATAGTCAACTTAAAATCATAATGCACAATATTTTCTTGTCACTTTTTTTCTTTGTGTATTCGTCTGTGCCACTTATTCTAAAGGGAAAAAAAATGGTTATCTTCTTAATCTCCCAGCAAATGTCTTGCTATGTCTTTGAGACTCTTCTGTTGATGTCACTTAGCGAGATACATTTTTATATATATATATATATATAAAATATATAAAAACACTTTTTTTAAAGTGAACTTGATGTTCAGCCCCTATGTGCTGATCAATACTTAACAATAAAGCCAACACATGGACAGCAGTTACTGATAGTGTAAAAGTTATTGATTATTGTCAAACATGAATAACAATGAGGTGTAAATTAGGTCTAAGGAGGTGTTTACCTTGGAGTGGAAGGTATACAAATGCATTGGAGAAATAATTTCTTTGTAGAAAAAGAAAGGTTGGCTGTGGAGGGAGTTTTCTTCTGGGGTAAGCAGGCTTACCTGGGGCAGCTAGAACTCTGTTTGAAATGGGGCTATGTGTTTGTGTATGCCAGTGGGGAGCTGCGGCTCCCAGAGCAGACGTCCCAGGAGCAATTTGTTCCCTTTTCAATAGCTTGTCAGCAAGCCCTTTGAACTCCTATTGCTAGGAAGTTCAGATGCCATGAAGAAATTTTGAGTTTTAGTTCCTGTTTTGGAGCTGGTCTACCAGATTAATTTAATTCAAAAACATTTCCACACTATCAACTTCGGTTTTTACAACCAACAAGTCTATTTAAACGCCTTTGGCGAACAAATAAAAAAAGGAAGTTCTGTTAAATAATACGCAATATGCATGTAGCAGATTCACTTTTCACCTTTGATTCAACTTGAATTTTACAAATTTATGTCGATTAAATGTAATTAACACTTATCAGCATTAATGGTTCCTTTAACATCCTTGAAACCTGCACAAAAGTTTAGTTATAATGCTAAATGGTTCTTCACACTAAGAAAAATAACTTTTTAGAACTGTTCACTGGGAAACCCAAAATGCTGCTTCTATATGAAATTGCTGAGAAAAAAAAAAGGGTTCCCACTTTTGAAGTTCTGTGTTTGTTGCATGCTAGTTTTTTGTTGTCGGAAGGAATGGGATTCATAGAGGGGACCAGGTTCATTCTTGCCTATTTCTTAGGGAAATTCAATTAAAGCCAACATGTATTAATGGTATTTAGTCAATATATTTTGAATAAAATAGCTTTGCAATCATTGACCACCATATAAACATTACCTGTGTCATTTTATACAGTCACCACTCTTTCAACATCAGCTCGATGATGATTCTGGAATTTTTAGCTTTCGCTTTTTAAAAAATACATACAATATGCATCAAATGTTTATTTATATGTAAACAAATAAGTAAACACTGTAATGACAAGGGAAAGCAATACAGATGATGTGGGGGGGAACTTATAAAAGTTTAGCCCAACTTTTTCACCCAATTTATGACAATTAAGCTGTGACAATTAAGCGAAGACAACATAAAGCTGTGACAAAATGCTCAAAAATTGTGTTTGTTTGTGTGTGTTTTGTCAGTGTAGAGCCTTCCACTGCTCAGTCAAAGTCAGGCAGTCGGGTCTACAGTTTGACATGATAGAGTTCAACAAACCGTCATCAAGTTCAAGTTCCTGAATTCTCCTTAAAAGAAGTCTTGATTCTGGATGCTTAACTTCCACAATGAGGTTTGGCTATACTCCAGTTTAATTTACATCTAGAGCACGATTACAGCTGATGTGAACGACTGTGAAGGTTTTGAGTGACAGCATTAAATCTTGCTTAATCATCCCTGCCTAAGGAGTCATCATTATGATCCCTGAGCCAGCAGAGCGGTAAGGAAAATCACACATTATTTCAGTCCAAGTTGGCTTTAGTCAGAATGGTTTTGCCAGTTTACAACTAATGTATATTTGAAAGTTGACTGTTAACATATAGTACAACAACATTGCTGATTCCTCACCATTCTGCTCTTAAATGCATTATGTATTTAGCAGATTTTGCATAGGGGAGAAAAATATTGGCATGCTCATCTCATAAATATTATATCTATGAAAAGCACAGGAAGTAGAGGTCTTCTTTAACATCCAAAACACAATACAACATTATTAACTTCAGCATCTAACCAGTTAGTGTTGGTTTTCAAGATGGAAAAAGGCTCAAGTCTATTGTCATTATTGTCTAGGGAAGCAAGTCATCTGAACTGAACACATGATTCAATGGAATGAGAGCGCAAGAGAGAGAGAGAGAGAGAGAGGTTGACAGCATGAATCCTTCTTTATACCATTTGGTTACTGGAACACTTTCTGTAGAAAAAAAAAATGTGCTAGGAAAAAAAATATAAATGGAATGTGATTAACCGCCCTACATAATAAATTACATTCTCCTGCTGGAGGACATAATTCTCCTGGACATACTAAGTAATGACCGTAACCTCACCAAATTCAAACATTGTTTTAGCATCACACAAGTACATGTCATTAAATGATCCATTAAACGTTAATTACCCTGTTATATAATTGAACATTTCAACTGCATATTTACTGAGAATGAAAATTATGCCAAAGTACCTAGAAGCAGACCAAGGCTGGCTGTCTCACTTTTTACTGCAGTGAATTTCTGGGAGTTTTTGGAAAGTTTATTGTATAGACACTTACTTTGAAAGATGGTATAGACTCGGTAAAGAACTTGTTTTAGAATTGTGTTACACTAACTATATCCTTTCTGTTAGGTCATTACATAAGAAATTTTACAAATATTAACAAAATGATATATTACAAATATATATAAAAAATACACACACACACATTTATCAAAAAACGTTTAGGACATTTTTGAATTATCATTAATAACCTGAGAGTCAAGGTATAATAATTTTTAATTAACAGTTTTAATGAAAGTTGTGATAAAATGTTGAGATATTCTAGCTTTTTTATATTGGGCTTGAAAATCACTGTCTTAAACAAATAAAATAATTTCTCTCAGTATTATAACAAGTCACCAAAGCATCGAGCACCTCACTTCTAAGCTGGAACCTCAGCCTAAAGTCTCACCAGCTGACCTTTAAAACTTTAGAGAGTTACACTCATACAGTACACTCTCTCACACACACACACACACTCATACTTACACACCGCTGGAGAATTCAGACCATTCACATGATTACAAGAAGGCAGCGTGACTTCTGAGCTATTCCACACTGTCTTTTGGCAGACTTACCCACCGTGCACTGCAGGGGGCACACCGGTAGCATCGGTGGCCAGTAAATCGTGCTTACCGGTCACACAGTCCTGTTATTTTAGCCTGAAGAATGGTTAAAAAAAAACTGACATTAAAAAGCACTGACATCAGTGTAGGCTGTAGCTGGTGAAAACAGATTTGCGAGCCTGTAACCTCCTCTTGCTTCATCCTTTGTCTAGCGATGCATTAAGTTCAGGCAATTGAACGATGGCCCAGAAAAAAAGGCCGCATTAACGGTCAACCCTGAGGCTGATTCGTGGTGTTAAGCTTTAACATGCACAAACTGATGTGCTGCATGGGGTTAGTTGTTACAAATTTGTTTAGCTTTGCACCATGCAAAACATCACAAAACTCTATGTTTAATTTGCTTCATGTTTCTTTGAAATGGTTTGTGAAATTTGCTTGCACCCAAAGTTCACCCAAAAATGAACATTTGCTGAAAATGTAGTCACTCTTAGGCCATCCAATATGTAGAGTTTGTACCTTGTGATTTGGAGAAATTCAGCATAATCCACACAACTCCAGTCCATCAAATGTTTTGTGAAAGTGAAAAGCTGCATATTTGTAAGAAACAACTCCCTCATTAAGATTTTTTTTGTTTGTTTGTTTTTTACAATATTGCTTTCTCCAGTGAAAATGTTGTGTCATCTGAATCAGGAGAGAAATATGCAGAGATCTAACACCAGTGAGAAGTATAACATTCCAAAATATGTTGGTGGATTTTTGAGTGGACAACAGTGAATGGACCTTTCCTCTGGATGAAGTGATATAATGGATTGTGGACTTTTGGCCAGAAGTCATGGTTAAAATTTAAAATGCCTTCATGACAGATTTGATTCTTACAAACACTCAACTTTTCACTTCACAATATTGCCTGACGGTGAGTACATATTCAGTCAATTTTCATTTTTGTCTGAAGTATTCCTTTAAGGGGGGGGGGTGAAATGCTCGTTTTCACTCAATATCCTGTTAATCTTGAGTACCTATAGAGTAGTACTGCACCCTTCATAACTCCAAAAAGTCTTTATTTTTATTATATTTATAAGAGAAAGATAGTCTGTACCGATTTTTCCCGGAAAAACACAAGTGCCTGGAGGTGTGACGTGTGGGCAGAGCTAAAGAATCACGAGCGCCAGTAAGCTTTTGTGTTGAGAGCGTTTTGAAGCTGTGACACAGATCCAGAGGCTGAAATTTAACAAGAGCAGCATCAGCAACGGCTTCTCTATGTGGTATGTACTGAAACTGTATATATTTGCTTAGCGGTTTTGGAAAATGACTAAGTTCCACTTTATGTCGTCTTTTTTTTTTCTTTTTTTTTTAAGCTGTAAGTTACATGTGGAAAGTGCAGTTTGATGACAACATCGCATGTTGTTTACTTGATGTGCTTACGCGCCGATAGCTAAGTGAACAACACAGAGATATTTGAAGCAGTTTTACTCACCGCATGCGGTTCCAACACACGATCGTGACCCTTTTTTGTTGCGACTGCATTATACTTAAGAAATAAACGATGTGCAAATCCGTCGTCAAACTGGACCTTGTTTGTAAAACAAGCATCTTCGAAATGCAGGGAACAAACAAAAACACTTGCACAACTCCGTTGATGCTCTGTAAAAATAAACTCCATCCACTGGTCCCTTAATGCTGTTTCTCTTTTGGTAATCTGTGCAGGGTTGTCTTTGTCAGGGTTTTGGGTAGAGGGATGAGGCGAGGACTCAAAGATGCAGAGAGAAGGGCTCTTTAATAGCAATAAAAATAAAACAAACAAACAAACAAACAAAAACTACCCCGTGGGGGAAAACAGACTAACTTGACTGGGCAAGGCAAGGCAAGGCAAGGCAAGGCAAGGCAAGGCATACACAGACAAAGATTCGACGACGAACTCGCAACCAGACTGCAAACACAAGGGCAATAAATAGGGAGCTAATGAGGAGGTTAACGAAGGAACACGTGTGGGGAAAATTATATCAATAATCAGGTAACAAGATGGGAGGGGTCAAGACAATTGACGAGAGCACATGGCACATAGGAACGAAGACAAAAGCCATGTGCTCACACAAAACAAAAAACACAAGCACATGGCCAGCAAACCAATCGCAAGCCATGTGCTCGAATCGGACACAAACACGCAGCTAATGAGCAAGCTCATAACCCGCGTGTTCACACAAGACAGCACGCAGCCAGTAAAAACTAAGCTGCGTGCGACAGCACAAGACAAAATATAACAAGCACACAGCCGATAACTCGAGCTGTGTGCAACAATGCCACAATAAAACAGAACATGGAGCGCGAGTGCTCGGTCCCCGACACGAAACCGAAACTCAGCAAGACATGAGTGCCGGGATCCGAACACCACGCTCCAACATGAAACAGGACACGCAGACAAGAGCGCACAGCTCGAGCGGTCTTGAAGCCGCGCGCTCACATGAAAACAATAACATGAGGAGAGTATCAGGGCTCTGTCACAAAACCATGAACACTACTAACCTGAAGTGACAGAACCCTGACACTAGCCTCCCTCAAAAGGCGTCCCTAACATGGAACATCCAAAAACTAGACAGGAACAAGACAGAACAGGCATGGCAACACAAACCTGGTACACAACAGAACACAAGACATGGAAATCAAAATACAAACAAAATAGGGGAGGGAGAGAAGGGGGCCCAGTCAAGCAAAAAGAAAAACCTAATAAGTTAATAAAAGAGACCAGGGAGGGGAGGGAGGGCTGAGCCAAGGAGGCTCAGGCAGTACAGGAGTCCCAGCAGTGGGCCAGGGTGGAACCGGAGAGATGAGCCAGCGAGGATCCGGCCTAACAGGAACCCCGGCAGACCACCAGGGTGGAGCCGGAGGGACGGACCAAGGAGGATCCGGCCAAACAGGAACCCCGGCAGACCACCAGGGCGGAGCCGGAGGGACGAACCAGCGGGGATCCGGCCAAACAGGAGCCCCGGCAGACCACCAGGGCGGAGCCGGAGGGACGAACCAGCGGGGATCCGGCCAAACAGGAGCCCCGGCAGACCACCAGGGCGGAGCCGGAGGGACGAACCAGCGGGGATCCGGCCAAACAGGAAGCCCGGCAGACCACCAGGGCGGAGCCGGAGGGACGAACCAGCGAGGATCCGGCCAAACAGGAACCCCGGCAGACCAGCAGGGCAGAGCCGGAGGGACGAACCAGCGGGGATCCGGCCAAACAGGAGCCCCGGCAGACCACCAGGGCGGAGCCGGAGGGACGAACCAGCGGGGATCCGGCCAAACAGGAAGCCCGGCAGACCACCAGGGCGGAGCCGGAGGGACGAACCAGCGGGGATCCGGCCAAACAGGAACCCCGGCAGACCAGCAGGGCGAAACCGGAGGGACGAACCAGCGAGGATCCGGCCAAACAGGAACCCCGGCAGACCACCAGGGCGAAACCAGACGGGGAGACCAGGAGACCTCCAGCCAAACAGGGACCCCGACAGATAGGGAGGGCAAAGCCGGCGAGGCACTCCTCAGGGGTAGCGCCGGCATCAGGGCTGGGGGCTCGGGCTGGGGCAGCGCCGGCAGGGCCAGGAGACTGGGCGGCGCCGGCAGGGCCAGGAGACTGGGCGGCGCCGGCAGGGCCAGGAGACTGGGCGGCGCCGGCAGGGCCAGGAGACTGGGCATGACTGGAATGACCTCCGGGCCATGTGGGACGGGGGAAGTCTTTCTCCTTTTCCTTCTCCTCCGTCTCCGAGACTGGGGCACTGAAATGTCGTCGGCCACTACTGGGGGCGCGGCAGCCTCATCAGGCTCCTCTGGGGGCGCTGCAGCCTCAACAGGCTCCTCTGGGGGCGCTGCAGCCTCAACAGGCTCCTCTGGGGGCGCTGCAGCCTCAACAGGCTCCTCTGGGGGCGCTGCAGCCTCCTTAGCTGGGGAACGTGCCAAGAACTCCACAAATTCCCCAAACGACAGGTGGTCCAGCCCCCTCATACTCCACCAGCTGAGAGGCTCATCAAGGGCGTAATTGAAGAGGTCCTTGAGGGCCGCATCATTGACCTCCAATCCCTCTGCAGTCCCACTGAACTCCAGGGCAAAATCCCTCACACCAGTCCCTTGTTGATGGAGAGAGATCAAAGTCTTGAACTGGAGCATGCGCTGATAGTGGGGGCTGGAGAGAGTGGAGGCTGGTGGACAGTGCAAACCCTTCTTCCGCTGAGTCCTCATACGTGCGAGTTCGTACTGTCAGGGTTTTGGGTAGAGGGATGAGGCGAGGACTCAAAGATGCAGAGAGAAGGGCTCTTTAATAGCAATAAAAATAAAACAAACAAACAAACAAAAACTACCCCGTGGGGGAAAACAGACTAACTTGACTGGGCAAGGCAAGGCAAGGCAAGGCAAGGCAAGGCAAGGCAAGGCATACACAGACAAAGATTCGACGACGAACTCGCAACCAGACTGCAAACACAAGGGCAATAAATAGGGAGCTAATGAGGAGGTTAACGAAGGAACACGTGTGGGGAAAATTATATCAATAATCAGGTAACAAGATGGGAGGGGTCAAGACAATTGACGAGAGCACATGGCACATAGGAACGAAGACAAAAGCCATGTGCTCACACAAAACAAAAAACACAAGCACATGGCCAGCAAACCAATCGCAAGCCATGTGCTCGAATCGGACACAAACACGCAGCTAATGAGCAAGCTCATAACCCGCGTGTTCACACAAGACAGCACGCAGCCAGTAAAAACTAAGCTGCGTGCGACAGCACAAGACAAAATATAACAAGCACACAGCCGATAACTCGAGCTGTGTGCAACAATGCCACAATAAAACAGAACATGGAGCGCGAGTGCTCGGTCCCCGACACGAAACCGAAACTCAGCAAGACATGAGTGCCGGGATCCGAACACCACGCTCCAACATGAAACAGGACACGCAGACAAGAGCGCACAGCTCGAGCGGTCTTGAAGCCGCGCGCTCACATGAAAACAATAACATGAGGAGAGTATCAGGGCTCTGTCACAAAACCATGAACACTACTAACCTGAAGTGACAGAACCCTGACAGTCTTGCCCTGGCAACCAAAAACACACTTTTTTTGTGACTTTTCGCGACGCTCTCGCTCTGATCAGTGAAATGTTTGTGCTCAGCCTCGCTGTACGGGAGTGCGCGCTCTTCCGGCAGAAGTGCCTTAGCACCCATATAAGGAAATTCCGCTCCATCTAACGTCACACAGAGCCATACTCGAAAAAAACTTTCCCAAACTTGTGACAAACCGGAAGAGGTTTTTTTGGAACAAAAATACTCCTTCAAACGTACAAGTTAATTTTTGAAACTTTGTCCATGTTTAGCATGGGAATTCAACTCTTTAACAGTGTAAACAACTCAGTATGCATGAAATAGCATTTCACCCCCCCTTTAAATGGTGTTTGCGTAAAATAAAAACAGGATGACTGCCGCAGGAAAACTCTTTTCATTGGTCAGTCAGTTGCTGTTTTTGCTGAAATGCTAAGCCCCAGGGAGGCTAATTGCTTTGACTGGGCACACGAAGGGAGGGGGAGAGAGATACAGCAAAGAGAAAGAGAGAAAAACAGATGCAGAGCCACTACATCAAATCTCCTGGATCTCCTGGATCCTGGGTGACTGTTGTGATGATTTTCAGTCCTGACCATCAATTCGACTTACTGCCTCAGACAAGTATCAGATTCAGTAAGTAATCCAAAAGACTAATGGGCATAACTTTGCCCTAGATATTAAGACAGTCAGGAAGCACAGTAGTCTACCCTGTTGAAAAAAACAGCATATGATATGCTCAGCTTGACCTGAGCAGGAGCTACCTGTAGTTGCTTTGGACAAGCTCAGGACCAGCACATGACCAGCTTAAACCAGCTAAGGACCAGGTTAAACCAAACCAGCAGCCATGCTTCAAAACGAAACTAACCAGCTGTTTTTTTCAACAGGGTAACCTTAAACATACTTTTGACTACCAGCATACAGGTTCACCGACTGAGGTTTAGACTATAGGAAGGAAGTTGCTTCTGTTCTCAGAAAAGAATATTGATGCAGGAAAGTGACCCAGACAACAACTAGAGGTCGAGAACAGTATTTTTATCGAAAAAGGTAGAAATAAAAACACACAAACTGCATTTTATGCTGGTGAAAAATTTTGAATTCTTGAAAATGTGAATGAATTTGAGGAAGGTCATTAGGTCAAATCTCAGACAGAATTAAAAATGGAAATTGAAGACTGAAATGGACAAGATCAGCAATTCAAGCTGATGACTATTTTATTTATTTATTTATTTTTTTTTTCTTACCATTGAAGACATATTATTTGGAACTTCATGATGAATAATAGTTGCAAAAAGTAATTAAATTTTTATTTCAATATGCTGTAAATGTGTTACTAGATTATATATCCATAACATTTTTGAGATGTATCTTTTCACAGGAATGAAGTCAGTCTATTTCAGATGAATAGCTTTGGTTGTCCAGCATCCTCAGGAAAAGGAAAACTTGTGTTGGCAATCAAATATCACACATTTCTAAAGTTTTTATTATTCATTTTAGAGAACATTTGGACCTTAACCTGACATTTTCTAAAATATTATTCCAAAAGGGTAAAACATGCATTTTTTCCCCTTTAGAAAACACAACCATTGCATCCTGTGGTCAATGCAGTACTAAGTTTATGAACCACTTTTTGTTTGTAATTTGTTAATGTAGGGCCTCACACAATAAGAACCCATGGAAAAAATGTTGTCCAGCCATTCGTCACCATATAAGCTGCTTTCTACCGAAGTCTGTCAAAGGGACTCAACAAGGATTAATTTACAACAACCCATCATTTTTAATAAAGCAATTTTAAAGAAAATGTAAGAAAGAAACTTGAAACAAATGTGCAATTGACAAACAGAAGCAGTCAGTTAAGAAAAACCATCAAACAAAAGACATTACATTAAATTTTTTATTACGGTACATGGTCAGTGGAATTGAGCTAAAAACATCCATGAAAATCTCAAACTTGGCTATAGCTATAACTGTCTTTTTTTTATTTATTTTAAAACTTAATTTGTATTTGTGAAGGCAAAGCTTAATTTCAGACAGCATTACTCCAGTCTAGTCACATGATCCTTCAGAAATCATTTTAATGCTGTTTCGCTGCTCAAAAAACATTATTATTCTCACAGCAAGCAACTTATTATTTTTTGTGGAAACCATGACACTTTTCCAAGATTATTTGATGAATATGAAGTTCAGAAGAAAGGCAATTGAAATAGAAATATTTTCTTACACTATTAATGTGTTCACTGTTAATTTAATGCATCCTTAATAAGCAGAACGTATTTAAAGTATCAATTCTTACTGGACATAGTAATCTAAATCATAAGAAAATAACACATTGCATGCTTTAATTAAACCCCTTCCTAAAAATAGAACATTAAAGAAGATATGATCCCCTGACACAAGATCCACATGATAAAACGATTATTTCTGAATTTAGTATTAATATCATTAGTGTGATATACAGTATTTTACATGACATTGAGTGGCTTTATTAAGAATAGCCTACACTATTTGCATGGTATAAACCATGCCTTTTCCAAGGATTATAGTAGTCTAGTGAGTATAGTAGGCTCAGGGCGCATACTGTACGTCATCAGTGTCACGTGAATGCGCGTAACAGTCTCTCACATGTAGAAGTCACAGCAGCTGCATGAGAGGGAGATGAAACCTCAACTTGAGAGGACTGATCCTACACGGCATAGATCCTTAAGACGTTTACTGACAGGGTCGCTTGTATATTTTCTTAAAATAAAAGGACAGCAGCTATTTCTTATAGATGAATACATTTGGTCTTTAGTCTTACTATAACTAGACAACTGTGAAGCCCGACAGCATATCCAGTGATTATTTTCAGCTGATTATAAATAGTTTTATTTATTTTATTTTTTTTCGGGTTGCTTTAATAATACAAGATCAGAACGAGCGCGACTGGGGCTCACGCTCACATGCACGCCGCGCGCTTCACCGCGCGCTGGACATGAGGAAGACCTCATCCCGAGCCTGATTTCCCGCGGTCCCATCCATCTGTGTGGCTTCAATCCGGAGATGATTTACACTCGCGAAATGACCCAGCCACAGACGACCATGGAGCTGGACCGGAGCTGCAGTACATCTAAAAAGAGCATCATTAACACAATGTTTAAAGTTCGCAAAAGGAGAGAGATGCTGTTCGCGCAGGTGTGCTTCATCTGCAGCGTCCTGTTGTTGGCGTGGTGTATGTCGGCGTTGCTCACGAAAACAGGTGAGTAACGTTGAGTGATTGTCCCATTGTGTTTTACTGGGGCTACACATCGCTATTTACACGTGTGTGTCGTCCTCTTATATTAATAATGCACCGACAAGGCAGCAGTGCTTGTCTTTTTGGGACGTCAGACGTTGAATTATACACAGTATGAATAGAGGCTGCTGTGAGAACATCCCTTCTCTCAGGATTCACATGGATAAATTCACGAGCGGTTTACAGCATCTTTACAACGTTCGTTATTTTTTGGGGATCATTTGTGTCGGTTGATACGGTTACGTTGTACAGTATACTCATTTGTTTGTACGTAAGTCCACAATCATAAACGAAACGATGATTCCAAGCTATTTATGTCCAAAATATGTCATGTACAGTCTCTGGTTGTTTATCTTTGAACGGTATGATAATTGAATGCACGTTTCATTTTTATTCGAAGATTAAAGGTACTGTAATTTTTTGACTCTCCTAAAACATAAAAATACCACAACATGTTTGCAGCTTTTTAAGAAACATGTTAACACTTGTTTATCTGAAAAACAATGCTACAGTCAGTTAGTTATTCTCTTTGGAAAATATGCGCTCGGTGCCGCTGTTGTGCCCAATTTAGAGAATTGATTAGTTCATCTAAATAGTCTTCGGGTTTTTCGAGTCGTTCGTTCATCACGTGACAGACCCATATGCTTTAACCTTTGCAGTTTGATTCGGAAAGAGATTTGATAATAATAATAATAATAATAACCAGCTCTTTATTTGTTAAAACAGTCAGTATAATAACCTTGACAGAAATTCACACATTTATAAACTGTAAAAAGCTAGAATTTGAGACCAGAAATTCAGTAACTGTAAGAGTAAATAATAATTATAATGATGTATATAATTAATGTATTGTTAGTGTGATCAACGTTTGTGTAAGTACTACATGTTAGTAGACATGTTAGGGAACACAAAACATTTTAATTATATTTTGATAAAAATGAACAAAACTAACTCGTAAAAAAAGATTTGTTCATTTTGCTGACCGAGACTCAAAGTTCTGAGGCGGTAAAATGATCTTAACTTCCCATCACTACTGTTTTGGTAGGTGAAACCCGCCCACTGCCAGTTTACTCAATTGTATTTCATTTCATTCATGGTCAAGTGCACTCATTCTTGTTCATGTGGTCAACCTGGAAACCTGTGGTTAAGTCTGAGGAGGAGGGGCCAGATAAAAAAAAAAAAAAAAAAAAACTCTCCAATATTTAGAATTTGGACTGCAATACCTAGTTCAACCACTCGGCCAATCCTACATACAACACATTTAAAGGGTTAGTTCATCCAAAAATGAAAATTCTGTCATTAATAACTCTTAATAACCCTCATGTCGTTCCAAACCCGTGAGACCTCCGTTTATCTTCGGCACACTGTTTAAGATATTTTAGATTTAGTCCGAGAGCTTTCTGTCCCTCCATTGAAACTTTGTGTAACGTCTACTGTCCATGTCCAGAAAGTTAAGAAAAACATAATCAAAGTGGTCCATGTGACATCAGAGGGTCAGTTAGAATTTGTTGAAGCATCGAAAATAAATTTTGGTCCAAAAATAATAAAAATTACGAGTTTATTCAGTATTGTCCTCTATTCCGGGTCTGTTGTGAGTGCATTCACAATGCTGCTGACGTGTTTACTGGTGCTCCCAATTAGTGCTGCAACAATGCGTCGACGTCATCGATTACGTTGACTACAAAAATACGTCGACCTGTGTGAAATGCGTCGACGCGTCACACTGTTTGTTTACATCTCGCGTAATGGCATACTGGGATTGGAGAAAGTTGCATTCTATCACAAAAACAGAGACCATTGTTATCAAAAGTATGTGAATACTTTAAACGCAGGACAAATAAAATGGCCCTTTGTTCCCTTTGTAAAACCGATATGGTGAAACACGGCAGCAAAACTGCGATGCGCGAGCAACTCAGAGGAAAACATCTTGGCGCTCTCCGGTGTTACGGTTTAACTGGTTACCGTGTGATCTGCTGACCAACTTCCTGGTTCAGGTCTTATATTCTTGCGCTTGCGGCATTCTGAAAAGTTGATTGATGTTTTTAACTCGATGCGGTGCGGACGCGCCTGGAAAAAATGAGCGTGTCGCGACTGTGTCGCTTCCATTATGAGCGCGCTTATCGCGCGCCTACATTGGAAATAATGAACTTGAACGCGTAATAGACGTGATATGTGAACGGCCCCTTAAAAGACAGCGCGCCGCGAGACAACAGTCACAAACCACCGAGCCACCCCAAATCAGCTCCAGATGTCTGGAAACAATGCTAAAGCATAACAGAACCCTGACTACATTTTATGGTTTGTGATGCTAAAGAACATTTCATGACGTCTCAGACAACTGTAAATTTATGGCTACTGTGGTTTAATTATAAATGCTATCATAAGCTCATTTTTACCATAGTAAAATAATTTTCTTTGCCTCTTATTTATTTTATACTGGAAAAACTTTAACCACATAAGTTGAAAATGAATAAAGGTTGAAATATTATATTAGAAGTTGTACTTATTATTTTTTTTGGTAAAGTTATCCAAAGGATTCATTAGCTAATAAAAAAAAAATAACATTAGATTAATTATTTATCGTAATAAAAATAATCGTTAGATTAGTCGACTAATCGAAAAAAATAATCGTTAGATTAGTCGACAGAAAAAATAGTCGTCAGTTGCAGCTCTACTCCCAATAACAAAGATAACACGTCAGCAGAGTGTACGAAAGCAGCGTCACTGCAGTGTTGTGAACCCACTCAAAACAGACCCGGAAGAGAAGACAATGCCGAATTGATGGCTTTCTTTTTTTTTCTTGTAAATAAATTAGCTTTATCTCTACATTTTATTTTGACTGTTTCTCAAAATTCAATGAGTTTAATCATGCATTATAATGACTTGAATTTCTAGATGGTTTTATTTTTTTTATTATCGTTCATAATCGCCATAATCCTCTTTCATACATTTCTCTGTCAAACTTTTTCAGAAATTTATCGTATTGTCATTTATTGGGCAAATAAAATCTGAAACAACTAAATAGTATTTATTCACACATTAAAAAAAAGTAGATATTTTTTAAAATGCATATTTTATTTTTTATTTTGTATGGCCTCCTTAGGCCTTGATAACAGCTTGCATTTTTGTGTACATTGTTTTTATGTACAGTCTCTGTTATTGACTTACAGATAGTTTCTAGTTGTTCCCTTTTTTGATTAAACTTTTGTGCTATCTCATCTTATCCAACAATTTTTTTTTTTTTAGCATTAGAAATACAACTGTGACTAAAGAGCTTAATCTAATCTAACAATCTAATCTTTCATTTTAAGTCACTGTCATCCATTGACTGCAAATAATTTCTTCTCCCTCTTCATCTTTCGGATATTTTCTCCTCTGCTAAAGAATCTTTTAAGCCTCTTAGAAGTCCTCCTCTCTACTCGACTAACACTTTTTGACTTTAAGAGTTCTTTTAGGGGGTAAGATGCTTTGTGAATAATACTGCTGTGTTCAATACATCGATACGACAATGTATCGTCACAGAGATTTGACAATATGGGTATCTATACAGCTGTCTCTGTATCAATATTGAAGCACGTGTGAAGCAGTGGACCGCACAAGAACACTGTTTACAATGGAGTAGAAAAGTGCGAGGTTTGTAAAAAGTAATGAATAGAGCATAATATATAGGCTAACAAGGTTTAATCTGGCCACAGAGGAACACAACCAGGGTTGCCTGATATAAAGAGACCTAATCCCTGAAACAGAGCTTTCCACTTCCGCAATATAGAAATATCTGGTAAGTGTGCTACTTATCTTTGTCAACCTGGCAACCATGTGCTCGCACTCTCTCTCCAAAACGTGCTTGCTTTCTGAAAACGCCAGTAAAATTGCAGTTTAGCAATCTCCACTTCAATATGCAATTCTCAGAAAAGTGTAATTCATCTAGTGTTCATTAATTAAAGAGAGAGAGAGAGAGAGAGAGAGAGAGAGAGATGGTGTGTGTATTAATTACCACTGTTTTGCCACTTCAGCTTGTAATTACCTTGGAAAAAGTTAATGTACCTCTCAAGCAATTAAGCTATTTTATTGATAAAATTGCGGAGTAGAGCTAAAATGTAAGTTTTGCTGAATGTCTGTGTGTGTGTTAATTTGTGCAAAGATACCTACCAGCAATGTTAAGATTATTTTTTGATATATAAATTAGTAAGAGTACATTACAATATAAATGTATTAGAATAAGTACATTATTATTTATGGGCTTAAAAACAAGATGCAAACAATCAGAATATTGTAGTACCTGATGGGGAGTGCCCAATGTAAACATGAAACATAAGCCATTACCTATATTGTACTGTGGTAGAGTTATAGAAGACCTTCATAATGCAGAGGTCAGCTGCCTGCTCTGTAGGAATGTAACAAGTCAATTCAAAATTTGATTCATGATTTTGATTTCACAATTGGATTCACAACTTTTTTTTTTTTTTTTTTTTTTACAAAATAAGATTTAAGACCAATTATAAATTAAATGAGTCATTTTATTATTGCTTGGACAAATATTGCACGTCTTTCTGAAATTGAAAAATAACACGAATAACATGAGTCGAACCAGACAAATTAAAGAGTCTATCAAAGCTGTGTGCATTGAAACACGAGAGTCGAATTCCTCAGGAAGTCATAAATCAGTTCTAGTGCCACAAGGACCAAGCAAGATGACCAACCAACTTGTTCACACAACAGCTTTGAACATTAACACCACTAGAACAATTATTTACAATTTCAATTCAAAGAACAGAAATTTGGTGCCAAATGTGTTGTTCGTAATGGAAATGCAACGCTGGACATCACATGTAAACCCAGGAGATCAAGTTAAACATTTCCATTGACTTCCCCCACCTAGCAGAACCAGACTGAAATTCCTAAAGGGGGAAGGGCTTTAAACCTCTGTCTCTACAGAACATCCCTATGTCATGAGAATGGCAAAGAAACTGCTTTTTGTACATATATATGGACCAGAATGAACTCAAAAAGACTTATAAATGAATCAGTCCATCGCTTCACTCCATAGTCAAATGTGTGGGTTACACATAAATGAATATCACGTTATAATCACTTATTGTGTATGTTTTTTTTTATAACTATGGCTTTTTTTACAACATTTGAGGTGTGGCCAACAGGCCACTTTAAATACTTTGGACACCATGAAATCAGTTTTTTTAGTTCTAGCATTGCTTGTGCTATCAGTCATGCCTTGCTTTCAATCTGCTTTTTAGTCTCTGCTATTAGTCATGCCTGCTCTTAGCTTTTAGCTTGTAGCTTTGCTACCTAGCTTTAGCTTTTAGCTTCTAGCCATGCAGTTTAATCATCATTGTTCTTTGAGCGCGGTTCTGTGTGCTTCAGCCTGCACGCCTGCTGTTACTTAGCCACGATGAGAAGGAACACAACCTAGTCTCGTCAAACTTTATTTCTTTTCTTTTCCGTTTGAGAGTTTCGTGTTCTGAGTTAAGTTTTGTAACGTCGAGTCTCCGACGCCTGACCTCGGGTGCCCGTTCAACTTCAACCAGCACACACGACTCTGCACCTTCAGCCAACGCCCAACAACCACGGGCTTCCCAAGACGTCACTTCAGCCACTACTGAACTTCCAGCCAATCAGCGACACCGGGATAGCCCTTTCAATGGAAAGACACTTGAGCGGGCTGTGTTCAACCAGCTTTCTATGTTCCTTGGACAAAACAACCTCCTGGACCACAACCAATCTGGCTTCAAAAGTGGCCACTCAACTGAGACTGCTCTGCTCTCGGTTACTGAAGCCCTGCGACTAGCAAGAGCAGCTTCAAAATCCTCGGTACTCATCTTACTGGACCTGTCTGCTGCTTTTGACACTGTTAATCACCAGATTCTCCAGTCCACCCTCAGAAAGATGGGGATCTCTGGAACTGCTCTCCTGTGGGTTAAGTCCTACCTCTCTGACAGATCCTTCAGTGTGTCTTGGAGGGGTGAGGTTTCTAAGTCACACCACCTTGCTACTGGGGTTCCTCAGGGCTCAGTACTTGGACCACTTCTCTTCTCCATCTACATGACATCTTTAGGATCTGTCATTCAGAAGCATGGCTTTTCTTATCACTGCTATGCCGATGACACCCAACTCTACTTCTCATTCCAGCCTGATGACCCGACGGTAGCTGCTCGCATTTCAGCCTGTCTGAGTGACATTTCTAGCTGGATGAATGACCATCACCTTCAGCTTAACCTTACAAAGACTGAACTACTGGTGATTCCAGCTAACCCATTGATTCATCACAACTTCTCTATACAGCTGGGCTCGTCAACCATAACTCCTTCGAGGACAGCCAGAAACCTAGGAGTTGTGATGGATCATCAATTAAGCTTCACTGACCACATTGCTACAACGACCCGGTCCTGCAGGTTTGCCTTATACAACATTAGGAAGATTAGACCCTTCCTGTCAGAGCAAGCAACCCAACTTCTTGTCCAAGCTCTTGTTCTCTCCAGACTGGACTATTGTAATGCTCTCCTGGCAGGCCTTCCTGCATGTACTGTCAAGCCTCTGCAAATGATCCAGAATGCAGCAGCGAGGGTTGTCTTCAATGAGCCAATAAAAGCTCATGTTACTCCCCTCCTCATCAGGTTACACTGGCTACCAGTAGCTGCTCGCATCAAATTCAAATTCATGCTCAAATTCATGCTTGCCTACAAGACAACCACTGGCACGGCACCAACTTACCTAAACTCACTGGCTAAATCCTATGTGCCCTCCAGAAGCTTGCGCTCTGCAAGTGAACAACGCCTTGTGGTGCCATCCCAAAGAAATTCAAAATCACTCTCACGGACCTTTTCCTGGACTGTGCCCAGCTGGTGGAATGACCTCCCAATCTCAATTCGTACAGCGGAGTCTTTACTCATTTTCAAGAAACATCTAAAGACTCATCTTTTTTGCCTGCACTTAACCTACTAACACAGTACTTTTCCTTTTCTTGTCTTTTTCATAAAAAAAAAAAAAAAAAAAAAAAAAAAAAAAATTTATACACCTGGCTATGCGTTCTATACTAGACTAACTGAGACTTGTCATGGCACTTGTATTCTGTTGTTGTTCTCTTGTTGACCTGACTGCTTCTATTGTTCTCATTTGTAAGTCGCTTTGGATAAAAGCGTCTGCTAAATGATTAAATGTAAATGTAATGTAAATGTAATGGGAGTCCCTTTCACAGGAAATGAAGGCAATGTATCCCCAGATATTTGTTGTGCTGGTGTATCTAATATAATTTTTGTCGCATTGAGGAACTCTAATTACGTGATTGATGGTTGTTCATGTCTATGCAATTAAACGTATTGCTGTAAACTTGGGATTCCATATTTCCATTCTCTTAAACTCATCTTTCCCTAACTTTCGATCTTCCTGCAACTTGTGTGAATGTGTGAGTGCGTGCGTTTATGTGTTAGATTAGCTTATATGTCTTAGATTTATCTAATAATGCCTTATTCATATTGAAAAGAGAAGTATCTTGTGTTTTGTGCTTACAAGGTAATGTCTTAAACTGCCGATCTTGTTACTGTGCTAATTGATATTGTTTCACTATAGTTTGGATATTAGTATCCAGCGCAGATTTGATGTTAAACGGCTCGTTCACTGAATCGCAGGGCGTCTCCGTGACCAGCCGTAAAACAGTGATTCTGTTCAAATTCCCTTTAAAATCTTAAATGATTCCCTTTGAGCTAAATCGACCTGTTTCCCTTACAATACCAATATAGCATTTGCATATTATTGCTCATTTGTTGGTTTTGATTGCTTCTATTGTCCCCATTTGTAAGTCATTTTGGATTAAAGCATCTGCTAAATGACTAAATATAAATATAATGTACATTTAAAACAAGCCCTAAACCAAATAAATAACACAAATAAAATAATTCTCTTCATATAAACGAAATAAGGCTTTGTCTGTGCTCTTTCCATTTAAAATTACAGCCAACCAATGCATTTTAATCATGATCCAAACAAAGATGCTGCATACATGCAACATGAGCAGTTTATATCTAAATTTGACTATGTAATTTCAACATTTGAAGCAAAAACAGAATAGTTTGATTTCAGTTTTGTGAAACTATACATAAAAATATCTGAATGAAACTGAAGAGCAGACAAGCTGAACGAGATGCAGATTCACTCTCTGCCAGCAGGTGGCACTTAAAGCGTTTCCTTGGTTTCCACTGTAAACAAAGCAGTGCTGCACTTATGAACTTTAATATGCATCATACAGGGGCAAGATAAAAAGAAAAAATACCATCTAAACTTTTCTAAACATAGTTCCCCTCAGACATACATTCATATAAACTCCTATCCCTAAATGAATCACAATTTGTTTATCATCTTCAACCGATTTGAATTGTCACATATTTGAATAAGTTTTCAACTGTCTTGAGGTTAATCGTTACATATCTACTGCTCTGCCAATAGTTAGAAATGGCCGTATACAGGGCTCCAAACTGCGACTAAAATGGTCGCATTTGTGACCATAAATATTAAAATGCGAGTGAAGTTTTTGCTGAGGTCGCCACTGGCGACTAGCCCTATGTATTTACATGTTATCTCTTAAAAAATCGCATGTAATGCCTTTTTTCCTGATTGTTTTGCATTCACATCTTTTATGTTCGCGCATTGAAGGTTTAGTGGGAAAAAGAGTTTTAAACAGTCCTCATCTGCCGCGCAGCAGCGCTGACACACACCTGATAAACGCGCGAGAGAGAGAAATGATGGAGACTTGAAGAGAAAGTGCCGAAAAACAGCGTCTATTTCGTTCATAAATTGAACAAACTACAAGAGGTAAAGCTGTCATCTGTGTGGATATTGGCAATATCGTTAACAGTTCTCGTTTATAATCATAAGGCTTCTTCTTAACAAGATCTTAGTCCATGCTGTGTTCTGTTAATGCATGAACTTCATTATTTGACGTGCACTTGCTGTCCAGTAATCGCAAAAAGCTTTGTGCTTTGTTAATTTTTAATTTACAAAGTATCAGCTTTAAAATTATTCCAAATTCATAACAAAATTCAAACAATAAATACAGTTTTGGTGCTCTTTAAGGGGCCGTTCACATATCGCGCCTAAAAGCGCGTGGAAAACGCTAGTCGTGCCGCTTTCTGATTTTTTTCCAAAACTCTTGGGCTCTTGCGCTCCCGAGGCGTCTGTCGTTGCTAAGCAACCATGAGCTGCTCTCTCCCTGAAGACGTGTAAATTTCAGCAAAAGGATAAATGAATTTGCAGCACTAAAAATCGCTTGCAGTAGCTCTGTTACTAAATTTATTTAAAAATGGCTATCGATATACAGCTATGATCAGCTGTTCCTTCATCATGACTGAGCTTTCAACATTGGTACTGGAAAGGATAAAGCTGATTGGTTGGTTGTTGCCACATGACCTGCGGTGCGCTTGCGGGATTCTGAAAAGTTGAGATGTTTTTAACTCGATGCGGTGCGGGCGTGCCTGAAAAAAAACGAGCGCGTCGCTTCCATTATGAGCACGCACGCAATACCGCGCACCTACATTTGAAATAACGAACTTGAGCGTGCAAAAGACTTGACATGTGAACAGCCCCTAATGCGGCAGGCGCGATCGCGAGTAGTGCCTCAGTTCAAGCAGCACTTGAACCTATAATACCTTGCTCTTTAGTACTAGAGTACATAATGAACATGAATTAACATCAAAAGGCAGGCTATTTTATAAGAGATTCTACAGTACAAAACTTTCAAACTGCGGAAAACGTGTAAAGCTTGTAAACATTGCAACGCAATATTAACCTCAGTAACCTTTCAGTCCATAAGCTCATCAGTCAGCTAGAAAAATAACTATAAAGAGGAGCATTTTGCTATATTTATGAGCTATTGAAGTTTAATATTTTTTACTTAAACTGTTGTCTACATGATTCAACTCCTATAACATTTAATTTCACTAATTAAGAAAAACAGACTGAAAGTGTGAAAGACATGCACTCTTAAAAATAAAGGAGCTTAAAAGGTTCTTCACAGAACAATTTTGGTTCCACAAAGAACCATTCAGTCAAAGGCTCTTTGAAAAACAATCTCTTTCTGAACTTTTCCTAATCTGTTATTGTCTTCAAATGTTAAAGGATCTTTATGAAACCATTTAGACAGGAAAAAAAGGTTATTCTATGGTATCATGAAGCACCTTTATTTTTAAGAGAGTATGACAACATTTACAGGATGCATTGAGGAGGACCCCAAACTATACTCAAGGGCCAAGTGTTGCTTATGGTCCATGATATTGGTACAGATTTTGTGTAATAAACAACACATTACTGTATATTTCAAGTTGGAAAAGACATTTAGCTCCCACTTTAAGTGAACCTTCATTCCCAGGTCATCTACAAGATGGATTAAAATGCTGATAAAGTCAAGAAAAGATGAGACATAAACACATCAGTATGATTAAAAAGTTACAATGTAAAATAAATAATTTAAATAAAACACATAAAACATGTTTATTCTGTGGCACCTAAAAAAATCATTTGGCACCTAAGTTTTTTTACTAGATTTTTTTGTTTGGAGCCCTGCTATAGTATGCAGTGTTTAATAAACGGTTGTTTTAGTAAATTCAGCTGAGGTGAAAATCAGTTCAACACTGTATCATAATACGTATCATATCATGACTTCGCTGGTGATACACAGGCCTAGTGATTGTGTTTTTTTTAACTAGGATCTTCTCTTTCATTTCAGGGTGTTGTTTTTTTTGGTCACTTTTCTAGAATTTGGTCACTAGGAGCAACTCCGTGCACTAACACCCTTCAACCAATGGTCCGTGGGTGTGACATCTAAGGCTAAGACCATGTTGACATATTCTGACCCTTATGTTCTAACAACAACTGTGAAAATTTACTCTAATATGGTAAAAAAAAAATGCTTTAGAAACAATTTTCACTCAAAATGTGCTAGTAAATTTCTCAATTAATTGCAATGAAACAAGGAACACTTTGAATGTACTGTATAAATACAGAGGGGTTTTTTTTTCTTATAAAACATAGTCTATAAAAACAGTGTATAGTTTACCTTTGGAAAACTTTCTTGGTAGATTTAGCTCTTAACGTTGAGATGAAATGGAAGTATTTGCAGATAATTTCTTCTGTATCACGAAGTACATCAAAGTGTAATGAATTATCAAAAAATAAAAAATGTCCAATCGATTCTACTACTCCCCAGCTCAATTTAAATGTGTGTAGAAATATGCAGCTGGAATATTTAGTTGACATCTCTGTTAGTGTTGCAAGGAAGAAACAAGGTCATACAGGTTTGGAACAACATCAGATCTTAAAAAAAGCATATCTCTCTGAGACCCCCATTGATCATTAGCTGGCAGACAGTCTGATATCCAAAGAGTCTGATGTTTTCTTTTTCTCTCCACAAGAGTGTGTGAAGGGAAGGTGAAGGGAGATTAGAGGGAAAGCAGTTTTATCGATTAGATTTAAAAAAATCACATCTGTAATATAAAGGGAATAACAAACTAATGTGTAATTTAAGTATGGCGATGAAAAGTGTTCTAGAGGACACAGGAAATGGAATCAGTGCCAGGCAAAGAGCCTCACACAGTCAGCGCAGTATCCAAACTATGATAACATTATAGACCAACAGAGGAGTCTGGTCTCATGAGGAGAAGTGCGTTAGGCTATTCAAAAGAGGCGGTGATGAGGCTCCATTTACGTAAGGTGTGCCCCATTACACGCCGCCAGCGCCCCTCCTCTCACACACACCCATGAATCTCTCCCATGAATGAACTCACTTTAACTTTAAGAAACATTAATTATTTGTAATTTTTCTGTTATTCCAAGTGTCAAAATATCATGTGGTTTGACTGTCTGGTCCTGACTTATTGTATTTTTTTATTTTTTTGTAAACATCTTTGAAATTACCCTAAATTTATCCAAATTAATTGTATGCACTATTTGGCATTATTTTCAAAGTGTTTTGTAATCCAAGTGTTTTTTAACCCATTGCAAAGCATTTGTACTTATATTCTGATCATAATATACAAAGAAACTTTGTCCCATGATGTCCATTTTATGAAATATCATGTATTATTTATATAAATGGGTATTTATAATCTGCTCCTGTATTAAGAGTACTAAAAAGGGAATAAAAGTTGGTGTTTTATTGCCACTACTATTAATTTCAGATAGAAACTGTATTCATTTTCCATCTGAAATGAATATGAATTATCTACACATACAGTTGACAGTTTCCATCTAAAATTAATACCCAATGAATACCCAACTCAAACCCCTGTGGTACAAGCACATCTCAGACACAAATGATGTCTCATTTTAGGGGATTTTGCATCAAGCTTTTCCACTTACTCTTGTCTACCAAGTGTACACCGTTGCCTGCCTGCCTGAGTGATACTAGTGGGTGCAGTTGAGTTTAATTACACCAAAATTACAAGCGGCTTAAGGGATTACCTGCACATGATATTGTAATGATGAGTATGCTGAATATCTGCTTTCTGCTTTAATGGCTCTGCGGATACTGGCATTTCTGATAAGCCTCTCAGGAGTCCATCTGGTGTGCATTCCTGCTGTGATTTACAGAACATCACACCTAATATGGGTCAGCTTCCCACATCTCATTCCTATTCTTCTGCACCTTCTCATTTTCCTCCATCCATAACTGTAGGGAAGTTAATGCAGGCTGAAAATGAACTTTTTATTGCTGTCGAGTTCATTATTCTGTCCTCCTTCTGTGATTCTTTGTTACACAACTTTACTGCTCCTTTTTTCTGCTTCTCATAAGCTGTAAGTAGGTCATTCTGTTCTTGATTTAGGAGCAGTTGGAATATTTAAACCAGTTTTGCTGCAGCAAATTTCAGTGTGTGGAATATTTTTGTTTTTGTTTCTGTTTTCTTCTGGCTACTCCTAATGTAATAGGGAATATTTATAGAATCAGCAGTGGCCATTATAAAGGTATTTTTTTGTGCATTAAAAGAATAGTTAACTCAAAAATAAAAAAATGTCATCACCCTTATCTTTTGTTTGGAGTCCTTTTTTTAATCAAATAAGTGGCTACTAGTGATGGGAACTATCTGGAAGTTAGCAAGTTTGTTTCTTTAATTAAAAAAAAGCAAAAAATACAGTTTTTTTAACAGTTATACTGGACATATATATACAGGACTGTGCAAAAGTCTTAGGCCACTAGTATTTTCACCAACAAAAAATGGTCAGTTATTTCTGTCTTTTGCTGTGGTATGTCAGTAGTAAATATCAGTTTACATGTCCATACATTATTTTTGCATTTAATTGTAATAATCCAGTGAGATTTTTGTTTGCACAAGGAGTCTGACAGGTTTCTTGAAGTGTTTTGGAGACATTGCCACAGTTCTTCTGGATTTAGTCTGTCTCAGTTTGTTCTGTTTCTTCATGTTATTCCAGACAGACTGGGTGATGGTGAGATCAGATCTCTGTGTGGAGCACTGGCTACTGTCAGACTCCTTCAAATCTCACTGGATTATTACATTTAATGGCAAAAATAATGTTTGTAAATGTACACTGATATTTACTACTGACACAGAAATAACTGACTTAAAAACAATTTTTCTTGGTGAAAATACTAGTGGCCTAAGTCTTTTGCACAGTATGGTATATACATAACTAGTATATTGTATAACATATGTATATATATATATATATATATATATATATATATATATATATATATATATATATATATATATATATATATATATATATATATATATATTGTTAATGGAGATGATGATTTTGCAATTGTACAGTCTTGATTAATGCTTAATTTGCTATAAACAGATGTACTGTAACCTAAGCAGCAATAATGCTTTTGCTTAAGTACAAAGATGTAACCCTGTGATTAATGCTATATGTAAAATGTATGGTGTAACTTCACTTGGACAATATAGTATTTAAGATGTATTTCACCGACGGTTAAGAGGAAAAAGAAGAGGAAAAGGGCTAAAGCAATGCGACGTAAACAACTGAAAGCTTTGGCAGAGGAGTTAGCAGCACTCCAGGTGATGACATCAGAAGAACCAGCGTTCAACGTCTGGGTATAAAAGACTGAGAGAGCGACTCGACCGACGGATACTGAACAATCACAGTATCCCTCGACGCCTGATACCAGCTGATTATACCTTGATTTTGTAACTTTACTATTGTACTTTGATATAACTTTTGTTAATTTTAATAAAACTTGTATTTTATTATTGACAAGTTATGGTCTGCAAGAGTAGTAATTTAAGAGCCGTAAGCAAGAACTGACCACAGGGAAGTCTACTGAGCAAGTTGTAAGTATTTTTGAAATGCTTATAGTTTTGTCCAGGGTCGACTTTCCTTACCTACCTGAGAATAATAAAGAAATAGGTAAAAGGTGTATAGATAAAGGAGACACCATAAAACTATATATATATATATATATATATATATATATATATATATATATATATATATATATATATATATATATATATATATATATACACAGGTTGTGGTCGTATAATTAGAATATCATCAAAAAGTTCCATTCCATTCAAAAAGTTAAACTTCTATATTATATTCATTCATTACACACAGACTGATATATATTTCAAATGTTTATTTCTTTAGGTTTTGATGATTATAACTGAAAACTAAGGAAAATCCCTAAATTCAATATCTCAGAAAATTAGAATATTGTGAAAAGGTTCAATATTGAAGACACCTGGTGCCACACTCTAATTGTTGAAGATTGCTGACTTGACAGTTGTCCAAAAGACGACAATTGACACCTTGCACAAGGAGGGCAAGACACAAAAGGTCATTGCAAAACAGCTGGCTGTTCACAGAGCTCTGTGTCCAAGCACATTAATAGAGAGGCGAAGGAAAGGGAAAGATGTGGTAGAAAAAAGTGTACAAGCAATAGGGTAACCGCACCCTGGAGAGGATTGTGAAACAAAACCCATTCAAAAATGTGGGGGAGATTCACATAGAGTGGACTGCAGCTGGAGTCAGTGCTTCAGGAACCACTCGCACAGACGTATGCAAGACATGGGTTTTAGCTGTCGGATTCCTTGTGTCAAGCCATTCTAGAAAAACAGACAGCGTCAGAAGCATCTAAAGACAAAAAGGACTGGACTGCTGCTGAGTGGTCCAAAGTTATATTCTCTGATGAAAGTAAATTTAGCATTTTCCTTTGAAAATCAGGGTCCCAGAGTCAGGAGGAAGAGAGGAGAGTCACACAATCCACGTTGCTTGAGGTCCAGTGTAAAGTTTCCAAAGTCAGTGTCAGTGATGGTTTGGGGTGCCATGTCTTCTGCTGGTGTTGGTCCACTGTGTTTTCTGAGGTCCAAGGTCAACACAGCCGTATACCAGGAAGTTTTAGAGCACTTCATGCTTCCTGCTGCTGACCAACTTTATTGGAGATGCATATTTCATTTTCTAACAGGACTTGGCACCTGCACACGGTGCTACCAAAACCTGGTGTAAGGACCATGGTATCCCTTTTCTTAATTGGCCAGCAAACTTGCCTGACCTTTACCCCATAGAAAATCTATGGGGTATTGTGAAGAGGAAGATGCGATATGAAGAAGAGCTGAAGGCCACCATCAGAGCAACCTGGGCTCTCTCATAACACCTGAGCAGTGCCACAGACTGATCGACTCCATGCCACGCCACATTGCTGCAGTAATTCAGGCAAAAGGAGCCCCAACTAAGTTTTGAGTGCTGTAAACGCTCATACTTTTCATGTTCATACTTTTCAGGTAGCCAGTGTTATATTGCCCAAGTTATATTCTAATTTTCTGAGATACTGAATTTGGGGTTTTCCTTAGTTGTCAGTTATAATCATCGAAATTAAAAGAAAAAAAAGGCTATATCTCAGGCAAACAGTTGAGCTGGACGTGCCAAATTTAAACAGCCAAGAACCACTAATTCAAACAGTCACTCAACCATTTTACTTAGTAAGGGAGTGATTAAAACTGATGGTCTGAGAGTCACTTTTGAACAGATTTATTAAAGTATCTGCTCATAAGCGTCATTTGTTTGTAAATCGGACCACATCGGTCATGCTATTTGTTGTTGTATGTAACTAGTAAAGACATTGTAGTTTTTAGATTTATTCAGTCTAGTTATTGTTTTGTGGTGTTTAGTGAACCCTAATTGCAATGTAATCTTAATGTGAAGAGCCTAGATGTTGAAGAAATTTAACATCACGAAAATCCTTAAAAATATAACTGAGCGATGGCTAATAGCTAATAGCTTTCATATTGCACAAAAGGTACCGTTGTCTTATTATTTTTGTCAGAATTTGCATTTTTGGGTTATCTTTTTATATATGAGCTATATATATAATTTGAATAAACAAAATGTGTTCAGTGATTAACAACTGTAATGCCAACTCTCCAATAAACAGGTTCCACTAAATGTGTTCCATATTTTCAAGATAAGTGTGATTATCCTTTTTTTATAATGCGCATCCAGTAGGAATATTAAAACAAAAAGCCAAGCAAATAAAGGGCCCAGTATCGCACACTAACTCCAAGCCTAACCGACAAGTAATTTGGCTGAAATAGCTCTAAGTTGTTAACTATTTCTTGATGACGGTAAGTATTTGGATAGTTGACATCGAAGTGTAATGCAAGGTGACACACTAAACTTATAAAACCATTTTAAATGGTAAGGTATTTGTCTGAAGTTATATTAAACCACATTTGACTGTTTAAGTGAACAGATTCATGGAATTATATTAGGTTAATGAATTAAGTACTAACATTTATTAAATAATTAAAAATGTTATGTAATTGTTGCAGGGGGGAGCAGTCCATATAAGCTGCACAAACTCTGCATACCCAAGCCATTTGAGAGAATGAGTCCATATATGGGCTAATTAATATTAATATTTCTATAATAGTCCTTATTTTATGAGGTGCCACATAAGATTATGTATTCAATAGCTGGGATTATATATGTAGCTATGTAAATTATTATCTGCCAAATGATGATAATTTTCTGCAAATATAGATGGATCTGGGTAAGCGGATTCACAACAGCTTTGGAGCCTATGTTCTGAATTTGTACGTTTAAATGATGTGTGTATATCTTTATTCACAGGTCATGGGCTGGTGCTTCAGGAGGGGTTTGCTCTTCCCAGAGATCATCTGGGCCGAAGGCTTATGGCCACAGCCGGAGACAATGAGACAGAGAAGAACTGCACAGAACCAGGTAATTCATACATCACTTCATAATGACGAATGACTTTTCCCCAGTTGAGTGATCCCTTGCCTTAGGATGAACTTCATACTGAGAACAGACAAAAGACATAACAATTCCCAGGTACCCCAGGCGGCTGAAAATTTATTGAAAATCCTCCAACATGGTTTGATTATTGTAATTTAAAGCATTTTACAAAGTTTTATTGTATTAAGATTGTTACATATCTATACCACCTTGTTCTTTAAGATTTTTTTGCATTTTGATATCTGGCTGAACATTAAGTGTATTGAAGATTAGGCTCAATATTCCCTACTCACTCAAAACAGATGTCCAACTTAGACTGCACCCCGAAACCTACCAATTGCGAAAATCTGTTCCGTTCAAGATTTGACTATTGATTTCAAAGTTTTCCTCCTTATATAATTTCAATGTCTTTGATTTATTGTGTGCATCTCTTGGTCCACACTTTGGGAAATGCTACTTGCTTCACACATCATTCCCTTTTGTCTGTTGCCGTTGATATTGTCAAGACAATGCTGATAAAGACATAAATCTTGATCGAAATTTAATATATGCATGAAAATGTCAATGGAATGGAGCCTGATCCTGCCATCTTTTTGAAATGAATTGTTCCAACAGTAAATTAGGCTTCTCTGACTGGAAATCGTTATCACTCTTATCGCTCTGGGCAGCTTTGTGGAAAGACAAAAGAATTGTAAGGGAAGATTTGTGATTATGAGAGAAATGGATCTGTGGCTTTGCCTTGTGCATTCTATAAATGGAAGCAGGAAAGCTATTTTTAGATGTTTGTCCCCTCGACATCCCTGTGACCACAGGAGATGCTGGGGAAGATGAGGCCAGATCTTTTGATGTATCGTGGGAGTCCTGGCATCTCAGCACCTGAGGGCTTTCTCATCAAGCGGCTCTTATTTGCCGAACTCCGCAGTTCGGTGCACGTGAGCCCACGTTTCAGGGGATGTGTCTCTATTAGAGTTGTGAGCTGAGGAATTTTGTCATCGTGGGCTGATAGAATCTGCCCTTTCACTTCTCGTGTTTCGGTGTCTCAGGGAGTGTGGAAGAGCACAGCTTTCAGGCAGATTTGCTCAGCGGTATGCCACGCGCCATCGTCAAGTGCTGACATTGTGAATCTTAGCCTTGCTGCTCCCAGCCAGAATGAGCGGGCAGTGATCTGAGGTCTTTGCCAGCGACATGAGCGAGAAGGGAGAAGAAAGATGAGATATGTGCATCTCTGTCAGCAACCCTCCGAGCTGTCCACTGTCACAACTGTGAAACATTCACTCATGCATTTACATTTTGCTGCGTGTGAGAACTTGCTAAGAGCACTTCTTTCTCACTGTTGTAATGTTGTTTATTCTTTTTAGGAACTGAAGCTGTTAGCGTTATTAGCCATTATGAAATTCACTCAGAAGAACAGCTGAATTAAATACTCCTTTTTTCTCCCCCCAAAAACGCCACCCTACAAAGATTGAGAATACTGTAATCAGATATGGAAAGGAGAGTGGCAGCACATCACCTTGGTATTGTCAAATGTATCAAAATCAACATTAGCAAAATAGTGCCTCTTATGACAAGCTACCAGACAACTTTTTTTTTATTATTATTATCTTTTCCTTATATGATATTGGTATAGAGCTTGGCAACTAAAGAAATGTATATTCTTTTTTTTCTTTTCAATTCAATTAAATTCAAGTTTATTTGTGTAGTGCTTTTTACAATGCAAATCGTTACAAAACATCTTTGATTATGTTTCTACAATATTTAGTACCGTATTTTTCGGACTATAAGTCTCACCTGAGTATACGTCGCATCAGTCCAAAAATACGTCATGATGAGGAAGAAAACATATATAAGTCGCACCGGACTATAAGTCGCATTTATTTAGAACCAAGAGAAAACATTACCGTCTCCAGCTGCGAGAGGGCGCTCTATGTTTTCAGTTTAGACTACCCTCTCGCGGCTGTAGATGGTAGATGTTTTCTCTTGGTTCATTTCTATCGGTTCATGTCAAATTAATTTCGATAAATAAGTCGCACCTGACTATAAGTCGCAGGACCAGCCACACTTATAGTCCGGAAAATACGGTAGTAACTTATAAGTGGTGACTGTCCATTTGTGCACATATGACAGGATTTTTTGAAAAATTAATACAAGACATAGTCAGCCAGACCATGAACATTATTAATAATTAATAATTATTATATGATGCAGTCACACTTGTAGCAATATTAGCTAGTTCTTTTTTGCTTAAGACTTTTGTAAGGCCCATATGTACCCTACTTCATTAATATCTTTCTGGTAATAAAGGTCTATTCTGAGTGCCATTCTCTAAAAATCAAACCTTTGAGATGGAGAATTTGGTTTATTTTGCAAGACTCATCTCCCTGTGGTAAAACTGCTGATATTTCTTTACAGCTCTTAGTTTCATTTGAGCTTCAGCCCAGATCTCCTGTGGCTTGTTTCCAAAATGCATCAGAGCAGCAGTCCAGCAACATTTTATGTTTTCCTTAAACCATTGTTCGTCCTTTTTATGTAGACATCAACACAGTGCCCACACATAATTATAGCTATAACTGAAAGAAGGTGAGTAATGGTTTATTTATTCGGCTTCTCTTGAGAGGTATAGTGTCTGCCGTCAGATTATTAAATCAAGATCCTGTGCAAAGCAGCACCAGTAAATTATACTACAGATTGTATTGCAGAAATTTGCCACAATATGGGTTGTTTTTGCCAGTAATAACCCACTTAGAGACGGAAAGCTGATCTGATTGACATTAAAAAGCAACCAACCAGAGTTTCCTGTTTTATGTGATGTTAAGAAGCGGGTAAATGTGAAATCGATGATGTCAAAATAATCAGCAAAAGTGCAAAGTGGTAGTGCATTCAAGAACTGAAACAGCAATCTCTGTGAAAGCTTACACAGTCAACACTTAAGCAATTTGTTTATAATGTTTTGCGACTTTGTGGTCAGAAATTGTATCCATCTAAAATAAATAAGTAGCAATTATTACATCTATTACAGTCCTGACTATAGAATAACATGTTTACTTGCTACTAATTGCCACTCAAATATCTTTTAAAGATTTTATGCCATTCATCTGGTTATTCCTCTAAAATTAGAGTGCATGCTGACTCCTGGACGTTGGACGTTGCATAGCTGTCAACCAATCAAATTGGAGCTGGCCTGATCCTGTCATTTTTGCATGCAACATGCATCAGACAGTCCCTAATGGGTCCATGGACATACTTTCTGGAGCATGTCATCAAAGATGTTCCTCCATTGTCATGTGGGGTGAAATGAGATGATTTAATTTGATGTGATGAGGGCATCTCTTCAGGTCAGGAATGGCATGAAAAATAACTAATAAAAACACTCAAACAACACAATTAAGTTAGCATGCAAAATAATTTTTTAGGGCTGGTAAGCGATTACAATTTTTCATCTAATTATTTACATGATGTGGTGATAAATGAATCTAATTAATCGCACATCAAAATTTGAAGAAATTGAGAAATTGCTCTGCAAAGATAATTTAAAGTAATTGTTGTGCAAAGCATCAAACAGAGATTACAAAAAGGAGGTTCAGCAATAAATATTTTGGTTGATAAAATTTATTACATGTACTCTTTTGGACCATGTGAGTAAATGATGACAGAATTGTCATTTTTGGTTGGGTGAACTATAACTTTAATAATTGATTTTCTTAATTTTAGAATTATTACTAAGAAAATATTAAATTATTTCTTTAATGAAATGATTTTTTTATAACTCATCCGTTTATATTAAGCCTTAAAGTTCTGCATAGTTCAGGGCGTGGCCACTTGACTGACAGGTGGATTGCTTCTGCTGACAATGCCGTCAAGCTTGCCCTGCATCATAGTAATCATCAACCGACTGTATGAAATGGCAGATGATCCACATACTGTAGGTCTGGGGCAGGGCAAGTGTGTTAAATGCGTTAATTTGACACATTATTTTTCTCTTAATTAATGAATCTAATTAAACACATTAAATTACCAGCCCTAATTTTTTTAGCTGTAAAGAGAAGATATTTTGTGTGTTTATATGGTTTTGTAACTGGAGAATCACATTGAACAGGCATCCACATAGGCAAACAACCAGGTGCTTTGATGAGAGCAGCCTTCATTATGTTTGTGCTCCTTAGAAGCTGCTCAAATCAATAAGTAATCTGAAAGAGAGAGAGTGCTCAGACAGTCTGGGTTGGATGCCAGCTTGTTGACTTAAATTTGAATAAGCATAATGCTCCTGTGCCTGAAGAGGGGTTATTTTAGGAACTTGCAATTTTTAGAGACTGGAACAGATTGATCGAACGGTTCATAAGAGGGAATGTGATGTGGTGGGCGGTTTGGGAGTGCACTTTTTAAGATGTGACATAACTGCAAGCTCAGGCACTGACAAATAGGTTAATACACTATTCAACAGCTTTACAGTTAGGCAGCATCTCTCATAAAGAAAACATAATACTGTTACAGCGGGAGGCTTGTCACATAGAGATGGAGCTGGAGGCAGCATTGTATTTCACCCTGTATGAACGGAGCTCTTTCCGGATTGCTGCTGTTTATGAACTACGCAGTTTATTCTATAAAAGGCTTGTGACTGTTTATTGACATTTAAATCCTTACAATGCCTCGACTAGTGTAATTCTGCTCATAAATCAAGCAGACAATCTATCATATGTTATGCTCTAGGTTATATTTACTGGTAAGAACCACACACTAACCCACAGTTAAACATGAAATTGCTTTCGCCACAAGACTACCTTCAGAAGAGGGCTAGCTTGGCCCATTCCAGCAATCACCAATAGCTGCTTTTCCACTGTTGGGCCAATGTGAACCAATGCTTTAAACGGGCCGGATGGGGCTAATAGCCTGTAACCTGAAGCACCGAGGCCAAAATAGCACTGCTTCTCCACCACCTGGCCAGACGCTCCACTGCGCTTCACTAAAACCCACCCTTTACACGCCTCTCAGGAACAACGTCATGCAACCCCATCATTTCACCCCACAAAGAGAGGTTATCAGGAAATTAATAAGAAATAAGTCACTGGAACTAGCGCGATCACAAAACGAACATGATAAAAGCGACCGTTTTTTTGCATGCTTTGATAAATACTTAAATCCAAAAGCATCGATGTTTTACAATAATAAGTGATACATTGATCATAATGAATTAATTTGATTGAATTAATTGATTGATTGAATAGGATTGAAAATTAGTCACACAGAAATAAAGCATTATGAACATAGCATTCAGTCGAGTCTGTTTCTGTTTATTTGTAGTCACAGTAGCCTATATACATCACAATTTAGAAATAATAATTATTCCTGTATTTTTATAAAAGCTCCTGAACAAAAAACATCATTATATTTTTATGACATAGGCTACGGGGCACTAAACTCTCGAGATGAGACATATGTTACTAAATAAATACATGACAATAAGAAGCTGACGTCTGATTTTAAGTGGTTGCAGTTTTTTACATCACTTATAGGGCTGGGATAAACGATTATTTTTTAAACGATTAATCTAGCGATTATTTTTTTCGATGTATCGATTAATCTAACGATTAATTTTATCAGACTGATTCGATTTCGATTATCTCCCCATTAATTGACTACTAACAATTTATACATGTTGATTTACATATCTGAATGAAAAAAACATGAATTCCTTAACATTGCAATATATGTTTATTACTCTTAAAATTACAAAATAAAAGACTGACTAAGAATGCATTACTTTGCACTTGTATAGAGATAGCATTCAATAAAACCTTGAAGCCTTAAAAATACATAGCTTACTGAAACAAGCTTACTGAACACATAGGGCCTAGCTTACTGAAAAAAAGTTCTTCTTTCAGATGAAAATAACAACAACTTGATATCTAGCATTCAGTAAAAAAGGTCACCCAAAATACTTGTTAAGAGCAATTGAAAGAATACAGTAACCAATGTAAACTTGAGGGCTTTAAGCTAATACAGAGAGTGCTTTTCCAAAAAAAATAAAAATTAACAGTGGGAGCCAGCAGCCTGTCATGGAGCAACCCGTTCTCATCAGTCTGCGTATAAATAACACGACTTTACACTTTCTATTTGCGTGTAATGCATACGCCAAATGCCATTTTTGCGTGCATATGATACGCCAATCCTTCCCATTAATTTCGGTGGAGAGCAGATGCGTCCAAATAACACGCATCATCTTCAGCGGCAGTGACGTCACCAAGCGAGGCTCGTTCAGTTCACCTGATGCGCGTACACCTTCAAACAGGTAAGCAAGGGTAAATATATTTTTTTATTCTTCTTTTTGTAATGATATCACGTGGTTAAGCGTATTGTTTTAATTATTTCAGTATTTCTGCATCACGTTAGACAGGGCCGTGTTTTTAAAGGGCAGTTTGTGCTCCAATTATGGGTCAGTGGGCTGCTCAGCTAGCCTACCATTGTCATTAGCCTAAGCTAACCTGTACTGTTTATAGACCTGTTGCAGTTTTAAATAAATTTATGATTTGACATATGGGTCTTCAGCTTTTAGACATGACTAATACAAGCACAACAAAGCACCCAACCCAATATCGCGTGATAATCGTGATCGTGTAAAAAGTCCACACATTTAGCATATTTTTACAAGACTAGCCTAACTTTTGCTTGACCACGTCATGTGTAGCCAATACACACACAGTAACTACAGCATATTTACCATGCTTCTCCTACTGTAACCGTAGTTTTACTCTGGACTTTGTAACGCACATAACCACGACATTTACTATGGGTTTACCATAGTAACCATAGTTTTACTCTGGTATTTCTAGTTACTAACACACAATAACCACGACATTTACTATGGGTTTACCATAGTAACCATAGTTTTACTCTGGTATTTGTAGTTACTAACACACAATAACCACAACATTTACTATGGGTTTACCATAGTAACCATAGTTTTACTCTGGTATTTGTATTTACTAACACACAATAACCACAACATTTACTATGGGTTTACCATAGTAACCATAGTTTTACTCTGGTATTTCTAGTTACTAACACACAATAACCACAACATTTACTATGGGTTTACCATAGTAACCATAGTTTTACTCTGGTATTTCTAGTTACTAACACACAATAACCACAACATTTACTATGGGTTTACCATAGTAACCATATTTTTACTCTGGTATTTGTATTTACTAACACACAATAACCACAACATTTACTATGGGTTTACCATAGTAACCATAGTTTTACTCTGGTATTTGTATTTACTAACACACAATAACCACAACATTTACTATGGGTTTACCATAGTAACCATAGTTTTACTCTGGTATTTGTATTTACTAACACACAATAACCACAACATTTACTATGGGTTTACCATAGTAACCATAGTTTTACTCTGGTATTTCTAGTTACTAACACACAATAACCACAACATTTACTATGGGTTTACCATAGTAACCATAGTTTTACTCTGGTATTTGTAGTTACTAACACACAATAACCACAACACTTACCAGGATTTTACCACAGTAACTGTTTTTACTCTACACTATTTGTAAAGCACAGTAACCACTAAGTTTGCCATGCCTTTAATATCTTTTTGTGATGTAATTGTAATTCAGTGTTTTTTCTGTCTTGCAGTTACGTCGGATTACATACTCCACAACAACCTGTAATCCAGCAGATCTTTAAAGAAGCCATCTCTTGTAAAATCTCTCTCTCTCTCTCTCTCTCTCTCGCTCTGCTAGAATTAACAGGGAACTTCAACTCCACGCTCCCAATGCTGATATTGAAGAAGCTGTCAAGGGGGCTGAACAAGTCCTTCAAAGGATCAACCCTTCACAGGTAATGTTGAAGACTCTTAGTTATAACTGATTTGCTTTAATGAACGCATCCTTATATTATGTGTTAATCAAATATTTTGGTCACAGATCATTTTAACACACTGTCTCAACATGTTTATATTTCAGGAAGGCCTGTCACGAGATTTGAATTTGACCATCTTGTGCATTTATGAAGAAGACCAAAAGCTGCAAAGGCAAACACTTCCAATGGTACGTCAGATACATTTTTCTCAGCATTTGATGTTTCTTAAATTTTGGTTCACTTAGCCCATCAGGAAGAACACTCAACAAAGAGCATGTTGTAGTAGTAATAATTCATCCAATAATCATATTATATTGCACAAGCTTACTTGTACAAAATTCTACAACTTTTACTCCTGCTGTTATTGGCCATCACCACAGCTCCCATCAGATTGTGCCCATTGTAAGAGTGTTTATATCATGAAGTTTAAATGAAGTCCATTGTATTCTTTATTAATCTTTACAAATTGGTGCCGCCTCTTCCTGTTTCAACAGTACATGATATCTGTCCACACCTCATAGTCTGCCTTTCTTTCTGTGGTGATGTTACTGAACACATCTGTCTTAGAAGCAAGAGAATGGAAATCCTAGTTTAACTTTTCAAGTGCTACACATCAGATCTTCAATGAATTTGGGCAATCAGATCACTTAAAGTTGTTCACACAAAGACCAATAACTATAATGAGAAGTATTTTAGCATCCACACCAACAGACAGTACTGTACAATTACTGCTATGCACACTGCAGTTACAGTATGTTGTATTCTGCCATTTGTTGTTGTCAGTGTTTTTGTTGTTCATAATGTGATAAATTATCTTTGTTTCTTCTTGCAGGATTTCTCACAGATTACTTAATCATTCTTCATCAGCTCTTCACAATATCAGCCCATTCAAAAGCTTCCAGATCTTCCTCTCTTGTGTGACACATCTGCTCTCAGTCCTTTACTGCCAACCTCCAGTCTTAGCATTTCTGCTTGTATTCATTTTTCCTCTACATTCATCACTCCAATCTCTACTATAAGCACTCCTGTATATATATATATATATATATATATATATATATATATATATATATATATATATATATATATACACATAATAATAATTATTATTATTAACCATTTATTTGTTTTGCATTTATTCACAATAGAAGCAAACAATGATTACAGGATATATGTTTTTAAAGGTGATAATTGTAAAATATTGGAGCATTGTTCTTAATCATTTTTGCCTATTTGGTTGATAAAGGGAAGAAAACAATATATTTTCAACTGTAGCCTTGATTATTCTTTGGCATCTTTTGTCAGGATTTCTGTAAACAAATTCCCTTTTTATTTTTGAATATTAAACTTATGTTTTTTGAAGGGAGTTTCTGTTGCAATTTTGTTTGTTTGTTTTCACTTAGTTACCTCTATGCATTTTTTTTTTTTTTTATCAACTTTTCTTTTTTTTTCATAGTGGAATAAACTGGAGAGAGACTGTTCTGGGCACTATGTTTATCTGCGAAAAGTTTGACATATCAATAAACACTGTAAAATGACTAGACAATGAGTGATTGATGTCATGATGTTTGTTTGTTTGTTTTCTATTCCTATAGTTCAACTGGTGGATCTAAGAATGGCAAGTTTTTAGGGTCCATTTCCATGAAACGTAGATGTGATAAATTGTTTACCTTTAATACACTATAAATACATTGTAAATATTACAGAAGGAAATTTGAGTAGTAGAAAAATATTGTGTTTAAATAATCTTCAGATGTGTTTTTTTTTTAAGCAAATGAAACATTTTGACATTTATTTTTCACACAGTATATGCAAACTTTTGAGTTTAAGTACTGTACACTAATATTAGTGTAAACAATGTAGCCTATTCAATACAATGGGAATCATTATACCTTCGTTAAAACACAAAACAAAAAAACACCTTTAATCAACGTATTTCTTGCTGCATCAGGGTAACTGCGGCTTCTGTCCATTCACTACAGGAACCCGGAAGCTCCCGGCATAAATGACCATATATGTACAAGTTAGTGTGACGCCTCTGCTCAACTGGGTTGCCATTGGCTTTGACGTTCCCTTGGCTCTCGCAGAACTCGCTGTGATTGGACTATCTTTTAACCCAAATTATAAACCGCTTAATGTTGCAAAGTCCGTTTGACTGTAATGATTACGTCAGTAACACCTTCAGTTAACAATGCAGTGTTGCTATGTCGTGAGAAATTACCTCTTTACCGAAATCGTAACCCTAACCCTAAGCACAACTCCAATAAACTCCAAATACCAGCGCTAATATTACTCGCGTTCAAACGATAGAATGGCAGAGGCTTATGGGTAATGTAGTTTAAAATGTTTAATAATTAAAAAAATGGGAAAATGCAATCTTGTTTAACAAAGGGTAATCTAAACATGTTCATTGTGTAAACATTAATGACATATTTAAGAGGCAGGCTGAAATTCGATATTTTACTAAGTGCACTTTTTTAAACACCTTTATACCACCTTTCCATATATGATTGAAAACTCTGTCCAACATTATTAAATTAGCATAGCATAAGGAGTTGTCCTGCCAATTTTTTATTTGACACTATAATCAGACTTTGATTTACAGCCATTTGAAATTTACATTTTTTTGCTCTTCTAGGGGACTCTACTGGGCCCTTGAAGATGGAAGGGCAGTAAAACATACACATACCTTTTCTCATCATGGACAACAGACTGTGCTGAGTCATAATTTTTAAGTTTTTCTTTTCAACAAATTGCCAATATGTAAGTTGTAAGTCATGTTTATCTTAGAATAAGAATAGAACCATAAAAATATACATCAGTGCCCATTTGGAATAGGCTCCAAATATTGAATTATATCAGGTGCAAGGATACAGTATTGAAAGTAAACAAAGACACCAATTTAAACAACCAATACATACTGTGACACTTCATTGTACTTTCACAGTGTCAATGTGTCATTCAGTAAGACAAGGTACAGAGAGTGTGTAGTTTATAGTGCAAAGCCATACAATTCATGCAATGCAAAGAATCATAATATTAAGAGCTAATTTGTGTCTCTGTGTAAAATACTCCTCATATTTGTCCTCCTCGGGTACTAAACATCAGTAATGTGCATGCTCATCTTGCTTATTATACAGTACTGGATTCATGTTGATCTTTCCCTTGTCCATCACCTTCAGTTGTACATGAAATTCCTGCAGCATTATAGTCCATGCAGTATCTTCTAATGCAGCTTTCAGCCTGCCTTTCATCTAACTGAATGTCATTAATGTAACCAAATGTTCATTTCTTAATTAAAACATTTAACTATTGTTTACAAAATTAAATGGTGTATTTACCAAACACCATTCTTAATATAGAATATTCACCCTACTTTATTATCCAACACCATGTGCAGTACTTTACTGGAGGATACAACATAAAGACAACTAAAGTAGTGTATTAAGACAAATGATATACAATTTTTAACAATATTAAAAATGGGTTATGTTAAAACCATGTTTTTCTAATCAGATGAAACCATGCAAATGCATGCATGGTGAAATATCTTGAGCCCCAAAGAATCACATCAAGTTTTTAGAGCTCTCCTGCTTTTCTTCCTCTTCTTGCTTGTCCATGTCCTGGACATATCATAATCTTCCATGTCATACTTTTTTTTTTGCAGTTGTTATGCAGCACCCTACAGCACAACTGATGAACAAAAGACATGTAACTAATTTAAATCAAATATCTTTATTGTCACAATACAATGAACACAAGTATACAGGTGATGAAAGTCTTGGGTGCAGACTGCAGCGTGACAGTATGGATGACAAATGAATTAATTCATGAATATATATGAAATACAAATTCTGAATATATATATATATGCAACACACATTTATAAGGGACTCAATTCAGGTAGATAACAATATATGTTAAAAATTATGCTATACAAAGGGCATGAATTGAAAACAATAATAATCACAGTACACATACATCTCTGCAGTAAAGCACGGTATGAATTAGTGCAAACAGAATGTCAGGGTGCATAATAATATTGAGTCCAGTCAGCATAACTGATAAGAGTGCAGGGCATATGAGGTTGGTGGGGTGTGTATGGTTTTACTGGTATGAGTTCAGTTCAGTCTGATTGCCTGTGAAAGGAACTTGTCTCACTGTCTGCTGGTGTAGGTTCTGTGATAACGCATGCCTGATGGTAACAGTGAGAGCAATCCATGGCTCGGCTGGCTGGAGTCTCTGACGGTCCTCCTCACACTCCACCTGGTCTAGATGTCCTGGAGGGCCA
Source organism: Carassius auratus (assembly GCF_003368295.1). NCBI lineage: Eukaryota > Metazoa > Chordata > Actinopteri > Cypriniformes > Cyprinidae > Carassius > Carassius auratus. The sequence continues at coordinate 5,431,131 of NC_039284.1, forward strand.
AAACATGTATTTAGGTTATAGTAAATCAATAAACAATATATAGTATTTTTATTTATAATTGTTGCACTGGACTTAACATTGATTCTTGTTGGGGATATTGGCCAAAAGAATCCCACCACAACTAGCTCTCGTTGTTTAGCTGTGATGTTTACTTTTACAGGCCGTAACATCTGAGCTGTCGCAGTAGAGCGGTTTGTGAATGCAGTCTTCACAGAAGATAACTGATGGGTTCAGGTAGCAGTGATGCACTCGGTGGCCATTCAATTGATATCTTCATCAACTGGCTTCATCTTAATTCAAACAAACAGACAAAACAATAAGTCAGCAATAACAGCAATAACCATTCTAGAGTAATAGTGTTGGTGAATACAGTTGCAGGTGTCAGTACTCACCATATTCAGTCATTTCCTTCCCAAACACCAGAGATGATGCACAGCTTATTTGCTCATTTTAGGAGCTATAAAAAAGATGTATATGTGAAAAACTATAACTGCGGACTTGAAAAGTCTTTTGAGAGATCAACATCAATGTTGTACCACACATAACTGTATTGAATTCAGACATACAAATTGAAATGTGAAACTTTTCACCTTTCTGTCTTTTCTTTTGGGGCACAAGAAGTCCATGTTCATTCCTCATTTCTTTAGGACTGGTTTGACTGATTTTCTTTGCGTTTCTGGTCTTCAGCTGTAAAACAAGAAAATATTTATTGACCCTATGTTTAATCATTATTGTTGTTTAAAAATATAAATAAAGCAGATATCATTATATACTTCAAGCACAAGTTCCTTGGCAACTCTAGTAGGCTCCTGAGTTCATCTGTACACATCAGATTCAACGTCTGAGAAAATGCCATCATGCAAACTCTCAGTTTCTGCCTTACAACAGAGCATAAAAGAATGTGTGAGTGAGGGAGTACAGCATGAAGATGAAGTGAAAAAGGCAGAGAAAGGCAGAATTTTGTGTATAAATTTAACAAAATGAGGGGAACATTTAAGAGATTAAGAGAAACAGTACTGTCTGTTGGTGTGGATGCTAAAATACTTCTCATTATAGTTATTGGTCTTTGTGTGAACAACTTTAAGTGATCTGATTGCCCAAATTCATTGAAGATCTGATGTGTAGCACTTGAAAAGTTAAACTAGGATTTCCATTCTCTTGCTTCTAAGACAGATGTGTTCAGTAACATCACCACAGAAAGAAAGGCAGACTATGAGGTGTGGACAGATATCATGTACTGTTGAAACAGGAAGAGGCGGCACCAATTTGTAAAGATTAATAAAGAATACAATGGACTTCATTTAAACTTCATGATATAAACACTCTTACAATGGGCACAATCTGATGGGAGCTGTGGTGATGGCCAATAACAGCAGGAGTAAAAGTTGTAGAATTTTGTACAAGTAAGCTTGTGCAATATAATATGATTATTGGATGAATTATTACTACTACAACATGCTCTTTGTTGAGTGTTCTTCCTGATGGGCTAAGTGAACCAAAATTTAAGATACATCAAATGCTGAGAAAAATGTATCTGACGTACCATTGGAAGTGTTTGCCTTTGCAGCTTTTGGTCTTCTTCATAAATGCACAAGATGGTCAAATTCAAATCTCGTGACAGGCCTTCCTGAAATATAAACATGTTGAGACAGTGTGTTAAAATGATCTGTGACCAAAATATTTGATTAACACATAATATAAGGATGCGTTCATTAAAGCAAATCAGTTATAACTAAGAGTCTTCAACATTACCTGTGAAGGGTTGATCCTTTGAAGGACTTGTTCAGCCCCCTTGACAGCTTCTTCAATATCAGCATTGGGAGCGTGGAGTTGAAGTTCCCTGTTAATTCTAGCAGAGCGAGAGAGAGAGAGAGAGAGAGAGAGATTTTACAAGAGATGGCTTCTTTAAAGATCTGCTGGATTACAGGTTGTTGTGGAGTATGTAATCCGACGTAACTGCAAGACAGAAAAAACACTGAATTACAATTACATCACAAAAAGATATTAAAGGCATGGCAAACTTAGTGGTTACTGTGCTTTACAAATAGTGTAGAGTAAAAACAGTTACTGTGGTAAAATCCTGGTAAGTGTTGTGGTTATTGTGTGTTAGTAACTAGAAATACCAGAGTAAAACTATGGTTACTATGGTAAACCCATAGTAAATGTTGTGGTTATTGTGTGTTAGTAAATACAAATACCAGAGTAAAACTATGGTTACTATGGTAAACCCATAGTAAATGTTGTGGTTATTGTGTGTTAGTAAATACAAATACCAGAGTAAAACTATGGTTACTATGGTAAACCCATAGTAAATGTCGTGGTTATTGTGTGTTAGTAACTAGAAATACCAGAGTAAAACTATGGTTACTATGGTAAACCCATAGTAAATGTTGTGGTTATTGTGTGTTAGTAAATACAAATACCAGAGTAAAACTATGGTTACTATGGTAAACCCATAGTAAATGTTGTGGTTATTGTGTGTTAGTAAATACAAATACCAGAGTAAAACTATGGTTACTATGGTAAACCCATAGTAAATGTTGTGGTTATTGTGTGTTAGTAACTAGAAATACCAGAGTAAAACTATGGTTACTATGGTAAACCCATAGTAAATGTTGTGGTTATTGTGTGTTAGTAAATACAAATACCAGAGTAAAACTATGGTTACTATGGTAAACCCATAGTAAATGTTGTGGTTATTGTGTGTTAGTAAATACAAATACCAGAGTAAAAATATGGTTACTATGGTAAACCCATAGTAAATGTTGTGGTTATTGTGTGTTAGTAACTAGAAATACCAGAGTAAAAATATGGTTACTATGGTAAACCCATAGTAAATGTTGTGGTTATTGTGTGTTAGTAACTACAAATACCAGAGTAAAACTATGGTTACTATGGTAAACCCATAGTAAATGTTGTGGTTATTGTGTGTTAGTAACTAGAAATACCAGAGTAAAACTATGGTTACTATGGTAAACCCATAGTAAATGTCGTGGTTATGTGCGTTACAAAGTCCAGAGTAAAACTACGGTTACAGTAGGAGAAGCATGGTAAATATGCTGTAGTTACTGTGTGTGTATTGGCTACACATGACGTGGTCAAGCAAAAGTTAGGCTAGTCTTGTAAAAATATGCTAAATGTGTGGACTTTTTACACGATCACGATTATCACGCGATATTGGGTTGGGTGCTTTGTTGTGCTTGTATTAGTCATGTCTAAAAGCTGAAGACCCATATGTCAAATCATAAATTTATTTAAAACTGCAACAGGTCTATAAACAGTACAGGTTAGCTTAGGCTAATGACAATGGTAGGCTAGCTGAGCAGCCCACTGACCCATAATTGGAGCATAAACTGCCCTTTAAAACACGGCCCTGTCTAACGTGATGCAGAAATACTGAAATAATTAAAACAATACGCTTAACCACGTGATATCATTACAAAAAGAAGAATAAAAAAATATATTTACCCTTGCTTACCTGTTTGAAGGTGTACGCGCATCAGGTGAACTGAACGAGCCTCGCTTGGTGACGTCACTGCCGCTGAAGATGATGCGTGTTATTTGGACGCATCTGCTCTCCACCGAAATTAATGGGAAGGATTGGCGTATCATATGCACGCAAAAATGGCATTTGGCGTATGCATTACACGCAAATAGAAAGTGTAAAGTCGTGTTATTTATACGCAGACTGATGAGAACGGGTTGCATGGAGAGAAAAAATATCTCCGAATGCTCCACGTGAAACTTTGGAATTCCGCCCTTTTTCTATCGTGTCTAATGATTTTGGTTAATATGCTCGAGGGAGAGAGAGAGAGAGAGAGAGAGAGAGAGAGAGAGAGAGAGAGAGAGAGAGAGAGAGAGAGAGAGAGAGAGCAAGACAGCGCTCGTGTAGTTTGAAGACTGTGAGTGCGTGAGCGCGTGTGAAACTTTGATGTTTCACCCTTTTTCTATCGTGTTTAATGATTTTGAGTAATATGCACAAGGGAGAGAGAGAGCAAAGAGCACTTGTGTTGTTTGAAAACTGTGAGTGTGCGCGCGCAGCCGGGGCTCTCTCACGTACGCGCCCTGTCAGGCATCACTCACCAATCAAATAAGGCTTTGACAGCCGCCAAAAAAAAAGATCAATGCAGAAAACCCCCTGAATTGGTTATATAACGTTGGATAGAATTTTGATCCGGCCACCGCGTATATTCAGCGCACATAAGGTAAACGTTTTGCAAACGTTTTGTAGACAAATAAAAACAGGTTGACAAATCGATGCGCACGTATTTTTTGCGTCGCCGTCATCGATGGCCTCGACGCGTTGTCCCAGCCCTAATCATTTATAAATATTTCTGCCTTGTATGGTGATTATAATCCACATCAGGTTATTTCAAGTTATTTCAAACACTCGCTGCTGACTGAATGTGAGTTTTGAGCTCACTTTTTTATACTAGTGTTATAGCTGTTAGCTTTATGAAATGATCCGCGACGCCGATGCTCTCCAGATGTGGAGAAACTCCATCTTTGATCATAACGACTCCTCTTGCCCCAGCTGGCCTGCTTTGACCTAAGGTTTTAATTGGGCCATTAATCCTGGGCCGTTGGCCCCAAGGAAGCACCAACGAGGCACAATAAAGCACCGGGAGTGACATTGGAAACGCGACTATACCTGGCACACACTAACACGCCCACTTTTGGCCCGATAGTGGAAATGTGGCTAATAAGTCCTATAGGCATGTATTTTGCATACAGTGGCATGCAAAAGTTTTGGAACCCCTTGCAGAATCTGTGAAAATGTGAACAGTTCTAAAGAGGTCAGTCATATGATGTCGCTTAAAAGACATTATTGTGTATTTGGCGTAATTAAATGTTTATGCGGTTTTAGGTTCAAAAAACCTTTTTTTTTTTTTTTTTTTCGTAATCATTTGGGTGGCTAATCTTCCCACATCGTGACATAGACATGTGGGAGCATGTTTAAACAAGGTGTTTTTGGAAGGTGTGGATGAGTCTAAACTTTTATAAAGGGGTTATATTATGGGTTTGAGACTTTATTCTTTACAACTTTAGGGATCTTATCTATTCACGAACAGCTTGTAACACTCCAAAGAGAAAGGAAAACTTAAAAGTCATATCATATGACCCCTTTAACCTGTTAACTAGACCCCCCATTATGGGACCCACAGCTGAAAATGCCCTACCTAATTAAAAATTTTAACAGTTCCTGACTTATGTTTGTTACACACATAATTTTGGTGTCTTTGGAAAGAAGACCCTTTGGGCTTTACTTTTTAACAACCAGATTTGATTTGATTTTACCATACTGAATTGTTTTTTAATTTGATATGAAAATACATAAAATCAGTCCTGGAGCAATCTAGAAAAAATATATTTCAAGTCTAAAGAAGATACCATGAAACATGAGATTCCTGTAACCATTTTTCTGAGACTACCCAACCCCCCCACCCCAAATATTTAAATATTTACCAACTGTATTGAAGGATTCTACAAACTATTTTAGTCATTAAACCTACCACTGCATAGTTTTTAAATTATAAAACAATAGAAAGAAACTTAGACATCATATAAGTGATTTATTTGTGCACTAGAAAAATACAATAAGAATAATTTGAGTAAGAAAAATAAATAAATAAAATAAAAAAGATTTAACTTTATATGCCAATTACAGAACATCCTGAGATAGCTAGAAATGCAACATTTACAATGATTTCTGTTCATATAGCCAATTATTACGTGCTGATGTGCTGATGGCCAGTTATAGAGATGGTAATACTACAAATGCCAAAAGTCAATAAATCACAGTCCATTCGTATAGATGGCGTTCACATAGATAGCTGTGATTACACAGTAATAATGAGATTGTTTGCACTCAAACAGATGGTAATCATGCAGATACATTCACATTCAACATAAAACACACTCACACATATGAAAACTGTTGAAAAATATAACTAACAAAGAAAAAAGCGATCGCTAAGTTCCGCCTCCATTAGCTGACAGGTGCATCAGAGCACGTCATGAGGGAGCGCCAAAATTCCGCCTATCTTTCACTTTTTTCTCTTTCTGTTTGTGACACTGTACGCTGCAAAACCATACCGTTTATGGAATTTTCATCCATATTACAACGTTATTGCTTCGTTGGACTAAACATGCTCCATGAGATGTCATTCAGTGGACCCTTACCTTTTTAACTGATCTGGGATTTACAGCTGTGGATGTGTTTATGACTCGCTATTACAATGAATCTGGTATGTAATGCGTTTTCATTCTTTATGTTTTGATGTGCTTACACAAATCTAGCAAGTAAATTCTTTATAAGCTTTCCATTGAAAAACAGCGATCTGTCGTCAATGCTTGAGGTTTAGATCTTTATAATGATATAGTGTAACAATATAAAAACTTCACAATCATTGGGAAGAAGGAGACGGGAACCAGCAGACATTCAAATGAACTTTAATAACCAAAATAACCACAAACAGCACGACAGCCCTCGTGGGCAATTGTCGCGCACAAACAAAAACCAAACACAAAATAAAGCCCAGGCCTGGTCCTCTCTCGTCATTCACTGTCGTCGCTCCTCTATTGTATCCTTCCGATCTCCTCCGTGGGACTCGAGGCCGGTGGGTCGAGGAGGTGTCACTCATTTCCGATCACTCCACCGGCCTCACTCTCAGCCCCGCCCCACTCGTCAAGATTAAATTTGTCCCGTTTCATTTAATCTATTCGTAATCATTGACATGTGCAAACAAGGGGAGTTCAGGACGCTGGCGTCGGGCTGCAGGTTAAGAGGTTTTAACAAAATAAGAGGGATCATACAAAATGCATGTTATTATTTTTTTATTACTGTCCATAGTAATATGTTTTAAATTAAATGTCTACATTTAGTCCACAAGAAGAAATAGCTGAAATTATTAAAATAACCCCATTCAGAATTTGACAACCCTTGGTTCTTAATACTGGATGATTCACATGTGTAAACAGGCCTAAACTCTTATATTTTGTGGTGTTTTATAGACACCATAGTAAATCCAAAAGGCTGTTTGATAATATCTTAATACCCTTTGACTTTCTTTTCTGTGACAAGCAATTTACATGTGGCTATATTTTTCTTGCTGGGGACAGATGAGAGACAACTGTGACAAAAGGTACAAACATTTATTGCTCATTGACACTCGATAATGCAGTGTATTATATAGTTAAAACCATAGGGAAGTAAGATTTAAACCAATATATTATGCTATTCCGTACACATCCCACTTTGTTTTTTTCTAGCTCAGCTTAGTATATTCAACTGTGAGGCACTGATCCTGCCACGTGTGTTCATATCAGAACAGACTCTGATGGATAAGGTCATAAGATGACAAGACACAACAAATCTTATACTCTCTCACTCTACCTGAGGTGCTTCTCCACAGAAGCCCAGATTATACGCTGTTCATACAGCAGATACAAACCCAAAGTACATACATGCTTGGTTTGTATGTTGTTCATGATTTGTTTGCAGACAACGACAAAGCCTTCACCTGAAAATACTGTCATGATGCCCACAGAGGCAGAGAGAGTTTGTTTTTAATGGTACAATCATTAATAATTGATGGAGTGTGCCGGAGCTACTAAGGACTTTAATGGATTTACCTGCAAGAGACTGCGATGCTTCGAACAAGTGCATCAACCTGGAGAAAAACAACGTCCAATGTCAACAAACAGTAGGTCCTGCTGAATACCACATGATGTCCTGTCCTCCAGAAGCAGCGCTTCTGGAAAATTCTTTCATCATGCATATCGGCTAAAACGTAATCACATTTACTCATGTTTTATACATGTTTTTCATAAATCGAATATGTTCTCACGTGTCTAGCATTCTCACGTGTCTGCATTTCCATGTGTATGGTATTTGATGAGCTTTCTGTATATATGCTGATTAATGTTTATATATATAAATGAAAGTCTAAATTAAATCTGTTTATCACGTAAAATTACTTTGCCTCTTCAAAAGACTTGTTCATCTTATTTAGTTTTCGATGAATGAAACTTTGGGTTGCATGGACTTTTAATGAATATAGTATGGCTCTAGCAACCCCAAAGTCAAGGTCAGATTCCCAAGGAATACATAAACTGAAAAAATATATATATGAAAGCAGTGTAAACTGCTTTGGATGAAGGTGTCTGCTCAGTGAATGTAAATGAATGGACAAAAATTATAATAGAATGTTAAAAAAAAAGAAATAATTAAAATGTTTTGATATGAATGAGAGAGAGAGTATCCCTTAAAATTCTGTTATCATTTACTCAACCATATGTCATTCCAATGAATAAAAATAATAGAAAACTGTATTTTGGACCCCATTTACTTTAGTTGTCTGTTTCATTGTCTGAAATAAATAAATAAATAAAAATTGTTAAAACCTTTTCAAATTGTCATCTGTTTTGTCCCACCCATTTTATGATACTTGAAATCATGTAGCTTATTGAGGAAAGGTGTCCTTTAATTTTTTTAAGGATATTTGGTGGATTAAATCGTATATTGGCTAAATTATCTAGGCTTGCATTGAAGGAAAGCGGGACCTGAGCCATGTTTATGAAAGAGAATAGACCCTTTGATTCTGACCACCTTTTTCCCATCTGCCCCAGTGAAATTAACCTTATCAGTAGTACCAAGCAGTTTGGTTCTTATATGTGGATTCTTTGACACTAGTCCGTGAATGTGTATTTTGTTTCTGGGTGTGTGGTATTCTGTGGATGACACTCAGTATGTCTGCTTGTGCTCTGTGGCTTCTCTCAGGAGATGACCTTGAGGCTGTCCTCTCCTCCTTCTCATGTGTTATGGGAGGGGCGAGCTGTGGGAAGGGAAATGTGATCGGGGCACCAGCAGCTCTCTTCCGCTTGATGGTTAAGACCTTTAGCAATTCTTCGTTTTTCTCAACACTTCAGATAACAGCCATGGAAATTATGCTGGTGGTTGTGATGATAAAACATCACGGCACAATTGCTGTCATTTAAAACAGATCGCTTCTTATTGCGAAAAGCTATTAGTGTCATGAGTTTTAATGAACTTTTCAGACAGAAATGAGTCTGCAGAAGAAGATTAAGCAGTTTTTGATGCTTTTACACAGCAGATGCTTCCGTTAGCAGGATTTGCTCTAAAGGACAGTAATAGAAGCAGAAAAGTAAGTTTTACATTTAAAGGAGGGTACCGGGCCATATTTAGGGCTTGGAATATTAAGACTTGGGGGTGGGCAAGTCTCCACCTGAAAGTGTCAGAAATCCTCATTAGCTTTAGAGTGGATGGTGACTGTATAGATTATGCCATGATGTTGATTTATATTGTACGCTTCATTAGTGTGGCACTGAGAGGCAGCATCTTGTGTCATTGGGGATTATTTGACCTACAGGGCTGCCCAGGTCACAAACAGGGCTGCCGTGACAGAATGTACTGGCGTGTGACCTACCCCGCCATGTGTTGGTTGGGGTTTTGACGTTTAGTGAGATTGCACTAACAGAAGGCCTTTGGATAACCCAGTTTTAAAGGAATGTTCTGGGTTCCATATGAAGCTCTGTCAATAGCATTTTTGGCATAATATCAGTCATCACAGAAAAGGATTTAGGACTCATCACTTCACTTTTTGTCAAATACAAAAAAATCACAGTTAAGGTGAGACATTTACAGTTTAAGTACACTTGTGTTATAGTGCAGATGACCCTAAAAAGCATAAAAGACCATATAAGAACAATTTATTTTAACTTTGAAATATGAACAAAAGAAAATCTCCTTTCCTATAACTAAATTGAGTGTATACTTGGCTGTGATGAATGTCAGAGTGTGAAATAATAATAAGTGCCATCCCATGCACTGGTTTGATCATGTGTACTACATATAGAAAGCATTTTTCCTGCATTATGATGAAGTCGCTTGTCCCTAGGGCATGATTTATATTTTGTTGCCAACACATTCCAGTCGTTCTTTGGAATCTCATGTGGATCTGGTTTTATGGAGTGTACCACCTTTTTTATCTGGATAATTTTTATGGAAAGTGACAACTTGCGCCAAAGTGACTTTTTATTTCTCATTTTCAATGCAGCCATCCACGAGTTCCCTGAGGATATATTCACCAACAGACAGCGTGCGCAAGGAGCTGTACTGCTACACATATTTGGGGTAGGAGAACTTCAATTCTGTGCACGTCAATCAACATGTAGCCTTGCTCACTAGTTGACCTTGCCATCCATGATAAATGGTGCTTGTCTGAGAATTTTATTGCAATTATAAATAGTTTGTCAGTTCTCGTCATCATTTATGAGTTCGCCATTAGGTTCACAGTGCTGAAACCACCCTGTCAACAACTGCTTAAAGAACTGAAGACCATTTAGACATGCAACTTATTATTTCTGCACATCAAGCCCATTATGGTGCATTTCTTTCTTGTCTTTCTTCCATTTCAGGCTCTATATATGTTTCTGGCCCTTGCTATTGTCTGTGATGACTACTTTGTGACCACTCTAGAGAAGATCTGTGAGGTGAGAATAAATGCTCATGAACAGTTCCCAGAATCACTTCAACCTGTCCGTCTAAACCCAGAGTTTCCAACACCTTCCTGTAATGCTGGGTACTGGATCATGTAATACTAATATTCAACACTATTAGGTATAGGTAAGGGTGGTTTGTTTAAGTTATTTTTTATTTTATTTAAACTTAATATTAAAAAAAAGGCAGTGCTTTTAAGGGGATTAAATTAGAGATGCCATTTCTCAGGTTTTAGCATGATGCTGTGTTTCATTTATCAAAGCACTGTCTTTGTGATGGTGACTGTTACTGTTTTAGCTCCTTTAAGGACCAAAAAAACATTGAAATGTTTGGAGTCAGCAAGTTTTTTTTTTTTTGGAGGGGGGGGGGAGTTGGGTGCTAAACGTCTGATGCCTATGGGATACAAAAGAGGAAAACACTTCAGGAGTGTTGAAGTCATCATCGGATTGGATGAATTCTATAGGATTTTCGGGAGACGTGTGTTACGCATTCTTTAACATTCGTTACAACGAGCGCTCATCAGGATCAACTAAACACAGGAGTTTCTAAAGTATGCAAAATATTTAACGTTTGCGGTATAGAATATTCTGCACCAAAACGTGATGCTGAATGCAGTCTGTGTTCTTCTGACTATTTTGTAGTAAGTAACGAATATATTTAAGGGAAATGTATCGGAGTAAAAGTATACATTTTAATCAGGAAATGTAGTGGAGTAAAAGTAAAAGTTGTGTGAAATATAAAAACTCAAGTAAAGTACAGATACACCCAAAAAATACTTAAGTACTGTAAGTATTTTTTATTTGTTACATTGCACCACTGATGTATGTAAAAGGAATACTGCTCTAAATAGCACCTCATTTATGTTTTGTGTTCGCAAAACCAAATGATATTCCACTTTTGTTCATATAGCAGTTCTTTTAACTGAAAAAATGCACAGTATACTACTTTTGAATGCATTATTAGTTTTGCAAATAATAATGTGATTAATTGCGATTAATCCCAGACAATCATGTGTTAATTAAAAAAAAAAAATTGTTGTCCAGCACTACAAAAAATCCATCTATTCATCAAAGATTCCTGAAAAATAGTTTTACACAAAAACTGTTTTCAACTGATATTAATACTTTTCTGTTTTGAGTAGCAAATAAAAAAAAATGATTTTTTCAAAAATCAGTTTTTCATCTCAGCGATAAATTACTATTGAAAAATATTAAAATATAAAACCGTTATCTACATGCTGCTCTTTTCCAGTTTATAGTATAAAAAAGAAATGACGAAAATCATTGCGAACTGTTCTTTTAAGAGCTGCTAGTCATACGGATAATCCACTTACAGTTTTGCACATCTCCGGGATCTATTTAGACCTTTTAATTATTGCCTCTGCACATCCTTTGTGTGATTCTGTATGTTCATCCCATCCATCAGAAACTGCACATGAGTGAAGATGTAGCAGGAGCGACCTTCATGGCAGCTGGAAGCTCCGCCCCCGAGCTGTTTGCCTCTATAATTGGTAAGCCACACATACAGGTGCTTGTATGTGCATTAGTCATGTGTTAACAGATGCTGTGGATCAGAACCCTCTTGCTTTGTTTTGCAGGTGTGTTCATAACTCATGGAGACGTGGGGGTGGGTACCATAGTAGGTTCAGCCGTGTTCAACATCCTGTGCATCATCGGTGTGTGTGGGATATTTGCGGGGCAGGTGAGAAACTCTCTGTGCTCTATATTACAGCTAGCCTGCTTTGAAGCTGCTGCCACTTTTGACCTTTCCATGTTTTCATCTGGCAATTGCAACGTGGAAATTACTCTTCAAGCTTGCTTTTCCTCCTTTTACTCTCATTTCAAACAGTGGTTTCTTTTTTAAATATTCCATTTAAAATCAGAGCACACCTTTTTTGAGGCTTTTTCAGAATGATGAGCTTTGTAAAAGTCTAAGTTTCAGAAAGGCGGGGCATAGAGGAGAAACAATTTTGTACAGTATGTGGAAAAATAATGTTTTTTTGTTTTGTTTTTTTGAATTAAACCAAATACTCAAAAATAATGTTATTTTTAGCAACATCATATGACCCCTTTAAAAGCTCATTGCTGTGATATTTTTGTCTTTTGAGAAATAAAACATTTTTTGTTCATGGCTAATGGCATAACTTGAGGGTGCAGTACATTTAACACCCTTTTGTTACTAATTTTGTTGACTTCTGTTTTCTCTCTAGGTTGTTTTTCTCACCAAGTTTGCTGTGTTCAGAGACTCAATCTACTACATTTTATCCGTGGTTGCCCTTATTGCAGTAAGTGTCATTAATCTAATGAGCTCTGGTAATCAAGTGGCAAAACAAAGTAGGTTCTAGAAGTAAAAATTCCATTAACATTCTCTTAAAAGGAACTGATAATTAGCAGTAACATAAAAACAACCTATCAAGACAGATGTACCATGAGCTTTGAGGTTGTTAAACAATGGTTTAGAAGCTTTTATGAAGAAAAGTCAGTAATACTTGCAAAAGTTGCTGCCATTATGGAGTAAAGTATTTCTAAATGGACCAGTAACCACCAAGAACACTCTTTTTTGTGTTTTTGGTTTCAGATTTGATTGCAGTATTTGCAGTGCTCGTATAATAGACTTAAGTACACAGATATAAAGACAAATCCTTGTATCTTTGTCTCTCTCTCTCTCTCTTTTCAAAACAACAGCAACACGAAAATCTTTGAATCAAAGTTTGTTCATGTTGAGGCTCATCGGTTTGGTTCAAATCTTTATTAAACACCTTTTTTTAATATCTGTGAAGGAAATGCATGAAAAAGTACTTGGTTGTCACTGATAAGCTCTATAGATCGAGCATGTAGTAAAGACATGCACTGAAATTCACTCATTGAATACTCACACAGACTCTTATCTTTTTCTTCCAGTTTATTTATGATGAAAAGATTTTGTGGTAAGTGTACATCTGTATATACTTTATTCTGATTGGTTGAAGGCAGACACCTGATTGTCTTCCTCCTCCTCGGTCTCTGCAGGTGGGAGAGTCTAATACTGATTGTCATGTATGTTGGCTACATTATCATCATGAAGTGAGTCCACATTCATTTTGCATACTCATTTATTTAAACATCTGATTCTTTAAAATGAAACCATTGAGGCTTTTATTAAAGTATTTAAAATGTATATTTTTTGCATTATTATTATTTTTTTTTTATTATTCTTATTGGTGTGGTATTAATAGAATTGAATAAGGCTGCATTTAATAAGGCTGCATAATTATGGATGCCACAAAGCGGCAATTAATCATTAAAAAAGGTCCACTTACGTTATTCTGCATGGTTAATATGCCTGTTTTTCTTTGTACATGTTATCTTAAGGGTTTTTCCCATTATTTTAATTTTAGATTTAGTATAACATTGTAATGCCATTAATATTTTCACTTTTTTATCATTTAAAGAAGAAACCAATCCGATGTATAGTTGACATTTGAGGCTTAATATTATAGAAAAGCACTAAAAGTTTTTCAGTTAATGTTTTCAGCTTGCTAATTTTTCTATAAAGATATGGCATGCAGTTGCATCAAATAATGGTTTAAACATCATTCCGTGTAAATTGTGATAATCGTTATTAATAATCGCAATTATTATTTTTGTCATAAGCATGCAGCCTTAGAATTGAATATTACATTTTTGCTGGTTTCACTACAGTATAATGACTACTGAAATTACGGTAAAATGACAACATAGAACCAAATATTACTTCAATGAGCTGAATTAAGTTGTGGTTACAGTTACCGCTGTTTAGCAAATTGTCGTGGCAAAATCTAGTCATTTCAATAGGATTTTGTGTGATGAGCAAAATATTTTGTTCAAGTTGGTCATTTGTCATGTCGACCAACAGAAACCTTCTTGCCTTTTTTTATAACAGTAGACAAATTGACCTTTTTTGCGTGAGAAATATTTCACAATTTTGTATTTAGTTTAAATCAGTGTATTTTTGTTTAGGTTTAACACTAGCATCCAGAACTACTTTTCAGGAAAGGAAGACAAGGGAGTCGCCAATGGTAATTCGGTCATGAGCGAGATGGAGCATGGTAATGAATATGATTCGTTATGGGATGATCCATCATGGCCATTACTCAGACCAGGTATGGGTAACTAGACAGGCTTCCTCATGGGCTAGCAACTAACCCTCTGCTGCTTGAAACAAAGTCCGATTTTGTTCTCTTTCAATTAATTCAACTCTACTGTCTATATTTCTGCTGTTTGTAAAACCTATGCCAACAGCACTTACTGAAAGCGTAGCCATCTGACATCTCTTATGAGAGGCTGACACTTTGCTTCCTTTGCTGAATAACTGCAGTGCGCTTTCTGTTTCAGAGCGTGGTGTCCTGTAGTGCGGCTCTAACCGTTGTGCTGCGTGGTGGTCTCCATCACCCCACCGCTGAAGCCTGTCTGTTTAGCCTTACTAAATCTGCCCTGTCTCCGGTCTCATCCTGCAGTGCTCTGTGTGTGTGTGTGTGTGTGTGTGCGCACGTGTGTGTGTGTGTTCATGTCTTACTCCCAGTACCAGTTATACATCCTTACACTCATTTAAAAAATCTGTCATCGTGTCTGAATGCATTTTTTTTTTTTAGCATTTTTCTATTCATTAGCACTAAAAAAATGTACCTACAAATTGCATTTAACCAAGAATTTTCCTTTAATATCAGGAATATCTTTGGTCAGTGTGTTTGTCTATATGCAGTTATAAGTGTATTGGCAGAAGAGCTCGTCCTGTGGTGTCCAGCAGTAATCCGCGGGACGGTTGGGGATTTAATTTCTTGTCAGTTTTCTATGTGTCGATGGTTTCTGACAGTGTCCTGAGGCACTCAGAGGTGGGCCTACAGTCGGTCCCAGCAGGAATCAGTCTCTCACTGACAAACAGGACTTTAGATTGAGAATTGTGACATCCTTTTTCTTTTGAGTGTGTGTGTGTGTGTTTATGGTCCTGCTGGTTTCTGTGCGCATTTGTTGTGCGGATTTATTTATTTTTGGTCTCTTTGGGCAGGTTTGACAGTTATGTTGTGTGTGTTTTATGAACAAATACTGTTCATGCTGTGTGTATTGAGCATGAGTACAATGTATAGGTGCACTTACAAAAATATTTCCTCCGTGTCTGCAGTAAAGGCCAGTAAAGAGTACACTAGGGGCTCTGTTGTGATGGTGGATGAGATGATAAATTCAAGCCCTCCACATTATCGGTTCCCCGAGGCCGGACTCAGGGTCATGATCACCAACCACTTTGGTCCCAAGACACGTCTGCGCATGGCGAGCCGACTTATCATCAATGAGGTAAGAAAATACACCAGCTGAGTGAACAGTAATACATACAGATTTTTTGGTCTTTACATTGAAAGTCAATTGAGTTTGGTGTCGTTTTGAACCCTGCTGAGTTCCATTATATGGACAAAAACGCATTCCCTTCACAACCCAACTATCTAGAGAACTTTTTACAATGCATTCAATTCCTGATGGATAAAATTCGAATCCCCATCTTTCTCTTGGAAAATGCCACAATGCAAAAGTTAAATGGGTTGTGAACGCTGAATTCAACAGATTAGAGGTGCAGATGTGCTCAGCTATTGAACAAGCTCTTCAAATGCGGCTCATCCATTCATAATTCCACGTCTGCAATATATGGTATATAATAGAGCATATACTGGGAACCCAGAGACTGGATTATAAACCGGAGTTCAGAAGTGCTTATGGGCCGGTCTTTGTCGGCTAACTGTGGAGTTCTCACGTCAGGTAGCCCAGTTGTGGTTATGAGGCTGATTAAACTGTCTCTATAAATATCCACACGCTGGCGTTCAAAGAATTGTGTTAGAAATTCAAACCCTCTGCTACAAAGACTGCTGAGGAATTTAATAGAGACATGTCACCTAGTTAAGTATAGAGTTTGTCGAGAGTCTTGTCAGTATAACATTTTAAGGGAAAATATACCCATAAATTAAAAACAAATCTGTCTTTATTTACTCATTCTCATGTTAATTCTAATGCCTAAGCATTATACTAGTGGAGACAAATTCAAATGAGCTTAAATAAAAGCATGGGTTTGAGAAGAAATGGACAAGAGTGAATCATGTAGCAGTTTTTGCTCTGTTTCCCTTATACATGCAGCAGCAGCGGCTGGGGAAGATGGCCAATGGGGTGGATGCGGTGCTGGTGGCTGATAAGAAAGCTGACACCATGGAAAATGGCAGCATAGTGGAGGACAAACTCACTGAGGAGCCGGAGAGTGAGATGTCATCTCCCTTCATCCTGCCTGGTGAGGAGGTTTCACTGTCTCACACTTTTACACTTTAGTTGTGACTCTGGGACATCTGAAATCATAGAATACTGTACCTGTTCACATAGTTCTTCTGCTGCGTCCTAACCAGCAAGGTGAACTGGAAATGTCAGGGTATCTTAAAATTGGGATTTCTAGATCGGGAAAAATCATGGAATTTAATTTAAAAAATAAAAAAGTAACAATTAACATTATGTATCCTGCAGGCAATGAACAACTATTGATTTAGTTTGATGTTCATTTATTAATCTGCTATTGTTCAATAACAAATTGAACCTTATATAAAGTGTTATCTAAATATTGGTTAAATATAATTAATAAATGGAAATAATTATATATAAAAATCTGTGTGTGTGTGTCTGTACACCTCCGTTCAAATGTTTGGACTCAATAGGATGCAATAAATCGATCAAAATGACATTGTTTAAAAAGATTCCCATTTCAAATAAAACTTGAACTTTCTGAAAAAATTTAGCATGGTTTCCATGAAAATATTAAGCAGCACAACTGTTTTCAACATTGATAATAAGAAATGTTTCTTGAGAACCATTTCTTATTGAATGATTTCTAAAGGAACCACAAAAGTAAAATACATGTTCAAAATATTCAAATAGAATGCTATATTAAATTGTAATCATATTTGACAATATTACTGAGTTTACTGTATTTCTGAGCATATAAATGTAGCCTTAGTTAAGTATACAGGCTGGAATGCACTACACGACTTTTGGCCCGATTTACATTTTGGATAGTCAGCGCTAGTTTCAGAAGGTCAGAGCCAGTCTGCAGATTTGAGTTGACAGATTTCATAGAAAATTGCATAGTGTATGATCATGATTTTTTTTTTTTTTTTTTGCTTCAGACTTTGATTCCATCCAGTTGGAGGATATGATTTTTTTCAGCCAGTTTAAAACATACATTGCGTTAATCTGTTTTTTGTCTTCAGTTGTGCGTGTAATAAGTTCAGCCATTTTTTTGTGAGTGTGAATGTGCTTGGCACTTTGAGTGTGAGTGCAATGCATTGTTCAGAGTAAACTATTATGAGAAAATCACATGATAAAGGAGCTCTTATGTTGAGATTATAGCTATTTTTATTATTAACTGCCTGTTTAGAGTGCCTTATTATTATGCATTGCATTGGGGCGTTTCTCATGTTTTTTTGTGAGCTTTGCTTTCATCTGAGTAATGTGCTGTACTTCCCACCCAGTAAACCTCTAAGTCACCATAAATACAAGGATTGGATGGTAAAATGAATGCTGTAAAGAGAAGCTTTTTTTTTTTCGCTGAAGACTTAATTGGTGACTTATTGTACCATGTGACTGTAGGGGGTGCTATGGATAAAGTGAAGTTTTTCATTTCCTGGCCCATTTTGGTGTTGCTGTACTTCACCATACCCAACTGTGCAAAGCCTCGGTGGGAGCGCTGCTTCATGCTGTCCTTCTTTCTCTCTACGCTGTGGATAGCCGTCTTCTCCTACTTCATGGTGTGGATGGTGAGTTTCAGTTTCTATGTGTATTTTTTTATGTAATAATTATTAAATAATTATTAAAGAATTGTGTTAATGCAACATTTAAAATCTTAACTTTGACTGTCGTAGTTAATTTAAAAAAATCGGTTTAGTTTTTCCTCAAGTTTTCTTACACCCCTTGCAGCCCCTTGGGGTCCTTGGACAGTCTTTGGTTTGACAGTATTTGTTTGAATTTTGGAATATTTTAGGTCATTGTTCTTGCAGGCATGTTACATCACTCTTTCGTGTGGGTTGCTGTGTGCAGGTCACAATTGTTGGATACACACTTGGAATCCCAGATGTCATTATGGGTATAACTTTCCTGGCTGCGGGCACCAGTGTTCCCGACTGCATAGCGAGTCTCATTGTCGCACGGCAAGGTATAGCTCTCCTTTGTTTAATTTTCTTGGTTTTTCTACCTTCACTTATCTTTCATCCATGTTGAGCTGACTTTCCAGCTTTGGCTTTGTGTCTGTGTGCTCAGGCCTGGGGGACATGGCTGTCTCCAACACGATTGGCAGTAACGTCTTTGATATCCTGGTTGGACTCGGCGTTCCCTGGGGCATCCAGACAATGGCTGTCAACTACGGCTCTGTGGTATCTGTCTTTGTCACTCCTCAAACATACAAGCATACATAATTCCAAAAAGATGGTAAAATTACCTTTTTTGTCTGTGTGTCCTATTTAGGTTAAAATCAACAGTAGAGGACTGATTTACTCCGTTGTTCTGCTGCTGGGTTCAGTGGCTTTAACTGTGAGTCAATGTTAAGGACAATTCACTTTAGAAATACAATGTATTGTCAAATATATTATATGTGGACACCCTCTTTTTAGTTTTAGTTATATACCACACTATTTCATCTCTGTATCTGATCTAAAGTGGGCAGGATGCTAGATCTAATGAGCCATAACTGACAAAAATAACCATCATTTTTACCCTTACAGTTAAATATTGGTCTGCAAACGTCATTAACAGCGTCGGGGGGGGGTCCTTGGCCTCGACGTTGTGTATTAAAATAGTTTAATGCACAGCTAGCCGTGCATTATCCCTTACTTATTGGTTGACCTCTAGTCCAAACTATGCAATTGAGTAGACTGAGTAGAACGCAGCAGGACTGGAAGCTCTTTACAAATACATTTTTAAACAGCCAACGAGTATATAGTGTAAGATCGATCTTGAGGTTTTAAAAAATCCATATTTAAATAAGATCATAATAAACTGGAAACTACATTTTTTTTTCATCTCTACGTAATGCTATAAGGAAGAGCTCTTTTCTGTTCCAGCATGATGTTTAGGTGTCCATACAGTGTGTAGAAGATTGTTTTCTCTGGCTGTTTACGAATCATTGTATTTGTCCACCTTCAGGTGCTGGGGATCCATGTGAACAAGTGGAGGTTAGACTTTAAGCTGGGCATGTACGTGCTTGTTCTGTATGCCATCTTCCTCTGCTTTTCCATCTTGATCGAATACAATGTCTTCACTTTTGTCAACCTGCCCATGTGCCAAGAGGGTGTCTAGGCTAGAAGATTCCCATGGGCTTTGAACCGAAATACCTCTGGGATAATCCTGCAACCAAAACCGTCAATGATTCTGCTGTTTCCTCTGTTTAATACCCTTATTGAGTTGCTACTGTTGAAGAAAACCACTGTCTCCCGCTGAACATACGCACCACTGTGTCTCAGATGGAAGCACTGCATTTCCCTGAAGACTGTTGACTCGCAACTTTCTCCATCAATTCCAGGAAATGAAATTCTCCTTGGCAGCTCTCTTTATAACTGGATACTCTTCCACTTCTGAACCTTGGACAATCACAATGCAGCCCGTAAATGTCTTGTTCAGAGCAGAAGGATTCGAACTGTACACTTTGCATCACGAACTGCACACACATAGCAATGGCAAACAATGCTGCTCATTCCTGTCTGCATTAGCAATCTACATTTTCTAATTTCTGTCTTCCATTGAGACACCATATGGCATGAACATAATGCACTTTATATGTGGCATAAAACATCTATATCATTATTAATTTATTTCCTCCGGTATGGAAAAATGAAAGTATGTCCTTGATGCGGCGCAAAAAAAAGATAAAAGTGACATGGAACGACTGCCTTCAGGCAAGAAAATGATTCTCACAGCTTGTTACACAGAAGAAAACTGTTGAAAAAAGTTGTGTATGGATCACGCGGCAGGGGGCGAGCGGTTGTGAAATCCTCATGAGCTGGACGATAGATTTCCTGCTGAGAGCTTCAGGCAGGTGCTCATCTGAGAGGTCAGCTCCTGACACACACAAACAGAAGCTCTAATATTAGACACATTTCGGTTTCCCTTTATTATTCCAAACCTGCAATAACCAGTGAATGAACCAATCATAAAGCACACATCAAAAGCTGCTCCTTACCTCTCATTCAGACCAGAACAGACGACCCTCAGGACCGCTCTTTCCTTGTTTTACAGTACGGACAATGAGACTGACAACTGTGGATGCTTTGATATTTCATACACATACTGATGATAACGCAAACAAAGATCCTACATTTTGCAAACATGCTACAAATCGATGCGTTTTTTTGTTTGTTTATATGTAAATATAACCTGACTGATCCTGTCTGAACCAGTGCTTCCTTACAGATGATGGGAGGTGAGGGTGAATTTACATTTGTGACCAAAGCGGCCACTTTTTCTTTATTTCCAATGCACCCTAACCTCCCTCTCTGGATCTTTATTACCGTGTGTCTGTATTGCATGATTTGACACAAAAAGAAGCCATTTTTAAAACAGGGCAAAAGCTTTCAATGTCCCTACAAGGATGAATCTCAAGAAAATGTGGCCAGGTCATATTTCATGCCATGTGCAAAGAAATTAAGTTTTAGAACCTTTTACGATTTGTCTGCATTGCGGCATTTATTTTCTTGAAAGTTAAGCCCATTTTCAACCCTGGATTCTCTTTGCTGTAATACATGTGGACTTGATACTGTAATAAAATATATATTTATATTAGCATTAATTAAAATAAATTACCGTATTAATATTACTCTGATTTATAAATGTTAAAAATAATTTAGATGTCATTTAATTTGTGTGTGTGTGTGTGTGTGTGAGAGATGGTAATTATTATTATTTTTTTAAATTATTTTTTGCATTTCAGTAATCGGAGTGAGATTTTTGTTATGCGGTAAAGGAAATGTTTGGATTATATTATTGTAATGAGATTTTTATTTTGGATTGTGGTGATTTTTATTTGGCGTTTTTGCGTTACGGTAATGAGATTTTATTTTATTTTCCATTGCAGCAATGCAAATTACAGTAATGTTGTCGGAGGTTGAAAATGCGTTTACTGTGATATCACAATACAAATAATAATAATAATAATAATAATAATTGTACTCATAGATTTTCTTTTCTTTTATCATAATTTATTTGTATTTTTATTTTTGTGGTAAAATATGACCTAAACTTGTTTCCTGAGATTCACCCATAAATGGCAGCTACCGGACCCCCATTCACTCAGCTGTTATAGTGGGCTCAGGAGATGTGAAGTTGAGTGTAGAGGAACGTGTCTTTGTCGTTGTTAAGTGCTAGGAGGTGGTGTCGCTGTTGTCTGTGCAAAAGACATGTTGGTGTTGCAGTGTTTGATGTACACATTATACAGTCATGGCCAAAAGTTTTGGCAGTGACATACATTTTTTGTGTTTTGCAAAGTTTGCTGCTTCAGCTGTTGTGGTGTTCATTCAGATTGTTTCTAGATTATTGGGTGGAGTGATCAGATGCATTTTAAACAATGGCTAAAAAAAATGAACTTTTCACAACAACAACAAAAAATCAGAGTTTTTTGACCCTGACACAAAATGACCAGCTAACATTAATTGACTAATCACATCACAAGTGTGAATGAGTACTAGTCAGGTGAAATCAATTTAAAATAGATTACATACAGATTGTAAGCGCAGACTGATCGAGGGAAGAAGTGCTTCCAATCATTGTGTTCTTGTTAGAAATGTTTACCTCCAAGGAAAAACACGCAGACATCATGGCTTTGGCTCAAAATGGCCTCACATGCAAGGAAACTGCTACAAATAATATTGCACCTGAAAGAATCATTTACTGGATCATAAAGAAGTTCAAGGAGAGAGGTTCGACTGCAGTGATCCTGAGACCTTTCCATGTGGAGGGTTACTCTTCAACCAAGGGAGTGTGCTCTGTCATTATTCTGCCCAAAAACACTGCCATGAATAAAGAATGGTATCAAAACGTCCTGCAAGAGCGACTTCTTCCAATGATCCATGAGCAATTGGGTGATGATCCGTGCATTTTCCAGCATGATGGAGCACCATGTCACAAAGCAGGAGTGATACAGAAGTGGCTCGAAGATCATTACATTGAAATTTTGGATCAGAGAATGGATCGCTGTCAGTCAGGATTTGGCCCAGAAGCTAATATCCAGCATGCCAGCGCGAACTGCAGAGGTTATGAAGAACTAGAGTCAACACTGTAAATATTGACTCATATTTTTTTTGCCAATAAAAGCCTTGTGATATGCTTATCATCGTTTTTCAGTATACCATAGACACATGGAAAAACAATCTACAAATACTGAAACAGCAAACTTTGCAAAACACAAAATTTATGTCACTGCTAAATCATTTGGCCAAGACTGTAGATGATATATGCAATCTCAGTCAGTGAGGGCTGAGCACGGGGATTATATCTTCATAGATGAGCCATGTTTGTGAAAGCTGCTGAAGTCGCCCACCACTGTAACACATGCATGCAGACTCTGTCATGTAATCTCAATCAGCGCTTAAATTGCCATTCTGTAGAATGTCTGCTTTAGTTTATTGTGACGATGTGCTGTGCGGAATGACGGTGGTGTCGTGTGGTGATTGTCTTTCGTTCTTTGTTCTGTGCTGTTTCTCAGTGGTGATCTGTACGATTACATTAATCAGATGAAATTGATGCGACATACGCACACTGTTGGAGGGAGCTTCAAAAGCTTTTTCCTTTGCTGGTTGCCACATTTTATAGCCTAGCTATTATTTTTTTATTTTTTTTCAGCATTAAATTAATTATTTGGTGCCAGTTTTGTTAATTTCTCCCTGGTTGTTTTGATAAATCTCTTTGCCAGGGCATTCATATATAATAGGCTACTTTATTTGAAACCCGATTGTAAGCACACTATACTTTAATGTTGGCTTTGTTGCAGATAATTTGTGCCATGCTTGATGTAAATGCTATCGTTATATTTGAACTAAGATGAGTATTTTTTTCCATTTAATTGTATTTTATAAACTTAGGACCTCCGGAGCAGTTTGATTAATGTTTCAGACGAGATGTCTTTGTTGCCAGTTGTAAAGCACTCTCACATAAATAGGCTTATATGCACTCTCCATTGTGTGCCTCTTAAGAGGCTTCAAAATGCTTCAAATGACTCTGTCACGCATGGATATGCACAAAACTAGGCTATGAGAACTTCTCATGCGGGATCTTGATTTATTAAACACACATGCACAGATACATGTGCAACTGCTCCACGAGTGGCCTCCTTCACTGTGAGTGGACCGGCATATAGGAAACCTGCAAGGTACAGATTTAATGATTTTCAAATTAAGATGTTGGTGTGTGACTTGAATGTATTGTCTTGCAATGGATGTATCCAGCCAATGCATTTTACTGTAAAGCAATAATCTAAAAAGAATATTAAAAACAATGTATAAAGCATACGAGTATTGTATGAAGAAAACAATTGAATTCCACAGTTTATAAATGTGTTTCTTGTGACTGTCTTGCATTTGGTCAGTGAAATTGTTTGTAGCGCCCCCCCATGTATAAAGCAGTAACTGCATGTGGGGTAAGTTGTCAGACGGATCCTGCCATTAACATGGTCTATTATAGGCTTTTGTAACCATACAACTTTAAATGCAGAACAATTCATAAAAGAGCAAATAAATAAAGGTAAGGCCTATTATACAAACATAAAAACATAATTTTGACTAATAAAAGTAATAATTGAGTAACTACTAAATTTCTATATACATGCATACTGTACATATGTATGCAGACATTTATGTATCTCTCTCTCTCTCTCTCTCTCTCTCTCTCTATATATATATATATATATATATATATATATATATATATATATATATATATAATATGCACACACAAACATATGGCTGTTCTTGGCCTTGGGAAAAAAAAGTCAACATTTGCAGTTTCTCTATATTTCCAGTTCAGTTTCCTGCGGTGCTTTTGAATTGTGCGAGAAAGTTTTTTCGTCCTGCAAACACGAACATGATTTGGTTTTGTTACTATGCACCATCATGTATTAATGTTTACAACAGTGGTTTACATCAGCTTAAAATCATTAACCAACTGGACTTTAAAGTGTAAGGCTGTCATAAACACAGGATTTAGCATGTGGTAGTCAGAGGGTCTGTCTCCAAGTGCTCTACGGAGCATTATTCGGCTGCAGAATCACAATATTAAGAACCCCTAGGGTATCGCAGCAGGTATGAAGGGTTAAATTATGATAAGATGCCATGGTATCTATAGTAAATGCACAGTAATTATTTTAATTGCAGTATATTGGTCAGCAAATGCATTGACGGAATTTACAGTATTCACTTTCTGTAAACAAATGAGTAGATATTGATCATTTTAATAATTATAAAACTAAATTTCTGCATATAGTGCGTAGCCTCACAATAAATAAAATATTTGTGACTACTGCATTATAACACAATGAACCTTCCCTCATAAGTTTTCACTTTCAGACTTTGGCATGTAGATGACTTTCTCCAAAATCCCTAAAGGAATGCATCCAGTGCAATTTTGAACCAACTCCAAATAAATAAAACATGAGTGATGTAAGTGTCAAATATAATTGTACAGCATAAACTGAAAGCTGAAAGGTAGGTCCATTCCGGACATTTTTTACATACCAGGATTTAGTTTAAGTCTGCAAGCGTGCTATGGAAACAACTGCAGGATTTCATAGAGAATATTACTGTATGTTTGCTGACAGGATATCTACAGGCTAACAAGGTGTTTTTGCAGAAGGATCTAGCTGATGTCTTTGAGGGGTTTTGCCGAGCTAACAGCAGTCCCCTACCGCTGCTGTACAGGAGCAAATGTGGAGAATGGAGCTGCAGCCCTCTCGCCACAGGATCTGACATAAGGTATTTTCACAAAAGAGTATTCACACCCTGAATACTGTTCTGAAAGCTCTTCACCCCTGTTTGAGCCCTTGGCATCAGCTGCGATGAGGGAGCTCTCCCTCAAAACTGCTCTGCTCCTTACCCTTGCCTTGGCTTGGCTAAGCTCATAGGAGAGTTGCATGCACTCTTGGTGGATGACGATTTTATTCACTTTGGGCCTGGGTGGGGACTGCAGTGTTACTCTCCGGCCGAGACCAGGCTACGTGACTATATCTCTTTCTACCCCTTTTAGAGCGCAGGTCATTTCTTTCCCCTCTTTGTCTTCCGAGCCGTTGACCTTGCGTGACATTGAGGCTCAGAACGCCATTTGCCCTGTCAGGGCTTTAAGGAGCTATATCATCCGCCTGGCTATCTTTCGATGGTCTGCCCAGCTTTTCGTCTGCTTTGGTGGCTGTACTAAGGGATGAGCAGTATCTAAGCTGAGGCTTTCCCTCTGGATGATGGATGCTATGTTGACTATGTTGAGCCAGGGATGGTCTGTCAATATCAAAGCTCATACGACAAGGGCTATTGCCTCTTCATGATTATATAAGCTCTTCATAAAATGCATGGGTTTTGTTAATATAAGAAGTGTTTCACGATCTTTCCAGGTGAAGCGATTTTTAACAGACTTCGATATTTGCATGCGATTTCACAAAGTTGTCTATTTGAAGTGCATTAATTTGAAGGATAGGCTAGACATAAAAACATCTTTAAGAAGATATTTAGTCATTTAAGAAGTTTTTAGTCTTTTAATATGAGAATGTTTCTCATTACTATGACTTTCAGAATCATATTTTTTTCTCAGCTTACACCCTTTGACACTCTAGGTCACTTTAAACAATAAGCCCCGCCTGCTAATTAACATATAGTTTGCATACAAGTTGACTTTGAAAATGAAAAAAAAATGTGAATAAATGAAACAATAAAACAAAAACTAAACGTTACATTTTAATTTGAATTGCGTCACTAATTTTGCCCGAGCATAAATAAAAAGCTTTTTGCATTTTCTTTTTCACTGTTGCCTTTTCATTTTAATACTGGCAGTCTTTCCTCGAGATAGCAGTGAAAATGAAATGTCAAATAACCAACTGCATTTTATTTTTCAATTCGACAGGGACAATGCATTGTTACAGTGAAAAAAAAAAAAAAAAAAAAAAATATATATATATATATATATATATATATATATATATATATATATATATATAAAATAATTAAAATATAATAAAAATAATTAAATTGTTAATCTGGATTTCATTTTTATAATTGAATTGATTTAATTAAAATCCCATCCATATTGGGCACACTAGCATGTTCTTATTTCAAAGTTTCTCACTATTCATATAGCACTTTGAATGATCTTAATGTGATTTTCAGTAGATCAGTTTTTCATTTCCCCTCAAATTCATAATTAATAATTTCCTTCCTTTTCAGTAGCACCTATTGATATATCTGTTAAACCCCCCAAAACTTGATGCTTTAAAAAAGCTTTTGATTGCCTTGATAATTTACTGAATTAAAAAAAAAAAAAAAAAAAAAAGTTATTCATCTAGTATTTAATTTTATTTCAATTAAAGTTCACCCAAAATGTTGTAAACTCATCCTCAGGCCATCAAAGATATGGATGGGTTTGTTCCTCATCACAACAGTTTTGGAGAAATGTAGGGTGCCATCAGAATGAGAGTCCAAACAGCTGTTAGAAACATCAAAATAATCCCCAAGTAATCCACACAGTCTGTCAGTTATCTTGTGAAGCAAAGAGCTGTGTGTTTGGGAGAAATAAATCCATCATTAAGGCATTTTAACTTTGTTCTGGCCAAAAATACAGATTTTAGTTAACAATAACAAAAATGGCGTTGAAATGCTGTTATCTAACAAATGAGATTCAGCCCATCTGTAATACTTAACTGTGTGTGTCGGATCAAAACATATCTAAACATACTCAAACTGTTAACATTGTAGGGGCTTGGAGATGGAAAAATGAACACTTTAAACATCTCTTAAACACCGTTGATTCTTTTACAGAGCTGCTGGGCATCCGTGACTGGTGTTAGCTCCCACAATCTCCCGTAAGAAAACATTAAAATCACACCATAAAAATATAGTACAAATAAGCTGTAAAAAGAATTAAATAATATTATTCTTTTTAATATTTATTAAAAATAATATAAATAATAATGTCATAAATAGATTCTCTAATAATACCAACGTTTGTCTTAAATCTGTATGGCCTGGGTTACTGAGTAAATACAATGAAAACATTTTTAAAATAAATAATTTTAAATCTTACTAGTCACCCAATATTTACAAGATACCATAAAAGGTAGTTTTAAATAATATTCTGGAAACTTACATTTCCAGAATGGCATTGCAAACTCAAAATATTTGTGTAATGCTACATCCACACCACTAGGTGTCAGTGTAAGTCCACAACAACATAGCCATTTTTGCTTAGTAGTTTACACTACTTTGTACAGTAAGTATACGAATTAGTTTTTGGCATCACTGTCTGACATTGCAATTGTTTTTTGTGTTTTATATATATATATATATATATATATATATATATATATATATATATATATATATTACTGTAATGTTTTAACAAAATGTCATACTTGGACCTTCCAACAAGAAGTATGGATCTGTTGCTAGTTCCGTTTCATCATGAATTTAAAGACACATACAGTAGTAACTCTTTGGTTTGCGTGCAGATTCAAGGGGCATCCAGGCCCTGTGAGCTTCTAAAGGCCTGTCTCTCGCTTTCCCATTCCTCCTGTTCTCATCACCACTGGTTTCCCCACACACTACACGCACAGCCCCCCTGAAGAGACTGATGGCCCGCCGGGGGCCATCGCCATGGCAGCTATGCTTCAAGCACTCTGGAAAGAGCTGGTCATCGTGACGGATTGGCGTGCTTTGGGGATGAATCAGCACATCATGCAGGATGCTGTGGAGAAAGGTGCCTCCATTATTGCAGATTTGCTGTTCTGGAGATATTCTTGGGTTATGCTAACCTGATTTGATAAAGCGACACATTACTGTTTTATTGTATTTATTAAATTTGTTTGGCTATGATTTGTGTTGATTTGTAACAGGCGTAATAAAGACTGCAAGTTCCAGTAATATGTTTCCAGAGTAATGGGCCTGACTCAGCACTTCACTTCCTGTGGTGTGATGGAGATCCCACTAAGCCCAGGTGTAATTCCATCCACTGCTTTCTCTTGTGCAGCATCCCAATTTGCCCACAGTATACCCTAAGAAAAAACATACATTTGAGTATGTAGCAGAATAATGGATGAGCTTTGGGACATACTACTTTGTCATAATTGCATCTTTAACAGACCACTCTGTCACTTAGTTAAGTGCATCCCGTCACCATTTAAACTGCCCTGTCGATCATGTTGTCACAGTTAACATCCTTCACAATTACACTTTATTCCTATCATATTGGAGAGAAATGCAAAGGCCCGTTGGTCTTCCAGTCATGTGTCTTTAATGCCATCAACTCTCCTCATGTGTATGCATGATGATGCATTTAAAAGTTAATGACCAAATGTATCTTTATAAAAGTTTCTAATTGTTGTTCTAGATAAGATATTATATAGTTATAGTGGAGAAACAATATTATTTGGAAAATATTGTTTTTGTTAACCTTAAACCGCATAAACACATTTAATTACACCAAATAATGTTCTTTTTTAGCAACCTCATATGACTCCTTTAAAGACAAATACATAGTATGTCAATTAGGACTCGTTACTGCTCTAAGTTCCCATGTAAGTAGCATGTTAAACAGAGCACATTATGAAACAATTAATATTTTAAGCAGTATTATAGTTCATGACTTCATCTGTACATAATTCATGTTTAATAACTGAATTCTGAAGACAAATATTTTTGTATGATGGCTGTTATACTGTATAACTGATCATTGGTATCTTGTCACTCTTCTGTCTCAAATTTCATGGCCATTTATTTGATGATTAGCCTTATAATAAGAGTGGTAATATAATAGTCAGCTAGTCATTATCATAAAATAACTAATTTCAGGGTGATGATGTGGTTTGTTTTATGATAATGACTGTGCATTATCCCTCACTTGCTGCATTGTTAAAGGAATATTGCAAATGCAGTTCATCTTAAGCTCAATCAATAGCATTTGTGGCAAAATATTACCACAAAAAAAATCATAATGACTTGTCCCACATTTTACAAAAAATAAATGAATAAACAAATACAAGCGAAATTTGAGGTTACAGTGAGGCTGTGGAATGCAGAAATGTGAAGCTTATCATTTTATAAAATCACTTATATTAATTATTCTTCTAAACTGTATATATTATTTGAACTGTAAAGCTCTTGTCAGTTTTACAGTCGTTTTAGAGATTTACGTTATATGTTACCACTATAACTAAATTTGTTAAATCGGATACTATATTACACAGGAAAGGTTAAGTGATTGTGTCACTCTAAAATCATTTGAACAAAGATATTGTTTAGATCCTGTCGCTAAGCTATTGAAATAGTGAGTATTTGAATGTTCCTGAATAGGCTACATTCACTTTCATTGTATGTGTCTCACTGTAACAGACTGTTGCATTTCTTTAAAGATAATGATAGATAAGAAAATTAGTTCAACATTGTCACAAATGCTGCCGATTGAGCTTAATTTACAGTATACTGAATCTGAATAATTCCCTTTAATCAAAGAAAAAGATGTTAAAAATAACTTAGTTAATTCGTTGCACAACTAGAAATGCAAGTTGATTGACAGTCAAAATTACTAATTAATTGTATGCATTCAGACAATGTACACATTGTGCCACATTATAAATACTGGACAGCAGAAAGAAGGCTAGTATTCAGTTCCAAACACAGCCAATGTCTTGTTTGCAATGTAGTTGAACTGAAGTTTTAAAAATCTATACTAAAAAGGTTTGACCACTTGGTGGCTATAGAGCACAGCAGGCGGGCTACTGATGGGAAATACTACAACATGAGAGGGTGAGAGGGGTGAAAATCAACCATAGACAAACTCTTCACCACCGCCAGCACTATCACAGGCAACACAGCCAGAGCTTCAGTGTTTCAAACCACTGTGATTAACATACACTAGAAAATGTTACTGTGTAATACAATGGAAGTAGTTTTTGATTTGATGGTTTTACCCAAACCTTCTCTGATGTAGTCAATGTCCTTATCTCTTTAATGAACACAATGCTTGAATCGCCGAGTTTGTTCCTAATTGATGATACGTTCGTTTGGCACCAGGGAGTGGCTTAATGAGATCTGTCAGCCCTTTGGAACAGGATTAATTGTGTGTGTGTGTGTGTGTGTGTGTGTGTGCAGGGATCAAGGATGGAGGTAATGAGCTTGGTATGGGCAAAGTCAAAGCAGCAGTTAAAGCATACATGCCTAATGAAAATCTGATTGCGTGTGACGTGGCAGCAGGTAAGCTCACATCACAAAGAGACCACATACTGTGGATTCATGCTTCCTGCTGGCTGGAAGAAAAAGGATGCTGGATTGAAACACATAGGTAACACACGGTGGTTCTGAGTTTCACATCAAACCTACTTCCTTATTCCGGGGACTAAAGAAATAATGTTTTTATTGTAACGATATCATAGGAAGTGCATCAGAGATGTTGTTATTTGACATAGTGTTGCCTATAGTGTCTGTCTATTTATATATATCTCTCCAACATTTAATCGACATTTAGGCATGTTTAAGAGTGAAATAGAATGGAAAATATTGAGAAGAATAAGAAGAATATCTTAAAATCTACTTTTTGAATAGTAGTTCATTTAGATACTATATTTAAATGAATGTTTCAGATTCAATTCAAGTTAAAGGCTTAGTTCACCCAAATATTAAAATTATGTCATTAAAGGGATAGTTGACTCTCAAATAAAATTTTTATATGTTTTAGCTTACCTCAAGGACATCCAAGATGTAGGTTTCTGTTTCCTCAGTATTTCCCATTTTGATATTTTTAGGTGCAACCGTTCTTGTCTGTGACTCACATAATGGATGTCTATGGTCACCACCTCAAAGAGCATGCATAGAGGACTCAAAATTAAACAATTCCCCATTGTACACAAGTACACATTGATGACCTAAGACACGAAACGAGCGGTTTGTGTAAGAAAACGAACCGTATTTATATCGTTTTTACCTCTTGTACACAACCACGTCCAACTGATCTGAGTGCATGAGTGCTTCCCGATGTGACGTGCGCGCGCGCGCTCTGGCTTTAGTCTGTGCAAGCGTGGAAAGCCCCGGATGTGATCTCTCACGAACGGACATCACTCATTGTTTACCACACGCTACACCACCAATCTGCACTTTATGAAATATAATGCAGTAATTGTAATTAATTAATTTGTTTATAATGCACCCTATAATCGTTGCGATTATAATAAAAACACAACACATTACTCACTCTATTGACAGCGTGCCATTGGGTCCCTCTGGCATTGGACGTCGCCTCCAGTTTATACGTGGCAAACTAAACACAATGTGCAAAACGCTGGGTCTCAACAGCGGAGAAAACTAAGGATCTTCAGTCAGGTAGGTGTGTGTGTGATGCGATACTGTCAATGTCCTCGTCGTCTTATAGTTGTTCCATTCATGACAACACATGCTCTCCACTTCTGTTGGCATCTCACAACACTTGCTACTAAAACACCACCAATTTTGAAGAGATCTCTGTCTCTGAGGCTTGAAGACGTGCTGCTGCAGCGGATCGCTCCTGAGTACTTGGTCTGTGTATTCTGGTTCAAATAAATATGGTGAAAAAAATATTGTGAAAAAAATTCAACGTTGTCTACGGATATATCGAAATCGTCTTCCATTGGAATTTCCTGTACATCTAAATCTAAAAAAGGTAAAACTTCACAGTGAAAGGTAAAACTTCAGAAATCTGTTTAAACCATAGGCAGTAAGTGTAAACAATGAGTGATGTACACGCACGAGAGATGACTTCCGGCACTTTCTGCGCTTGCGCAGACTAAGGAAGCATTCGTGCACTCAGATCAGTTGGACGTGGTTGTGTACAAGAGGTAAAAACGATATAAATACTGTCCGTTTTCTTACACAAACCACTCACTCCTCTGTGCATGCTCTTTGAGGTGGTGACCATAGACATCCATGAGTCACAGACAAGAACGGTTGGACCTTAAAATATCAAAATGGGAAATACTGAGGAAACAGAGAAACCTACATCTTGGATGTCCTTGAAGTAAGCTAAAACATACCAAAATTTTATTTGAGAGTGAACTATCCCTTTAATGACTCACCCTCATGTCGTTCCAAACTCGTGAGACCTCCGTTCATCTTCGGAACAGAGTTTAAGATATTTTAGATTTAGTCCGAGAGCTCTCAGTCCCTCCATTGAAACTGTGTGTACGGTTGTAGAAAGGTAAGAAAAGGTAAAGAAAGGTAAGAAAAACATCATCAAAGTAGTCCATGGGTCAGTTAGAATATTTTGAAGCATCGAAAATACATTTTGGTCCAAAAATAAATAAAAAACTATGACTTTATTCAGCATCGTCTTCTCTTCCGTGTTTGTTGTGTGAGAGTACAAAACAAAGCAGTTTGTCATATCTGGTTCATGAACGAATCACTCGATGTAACCGGATCTTTTTGAACTAGTTCACCAAATCGAACTGAATCGTTTGAAACGTTTCAATTAAATTCAATTCAATTCAAGTTTATTTGTATAGTGCTTTTTACAATACAAATCGTTACAAAGCAACTTTACAGAAAATTATGTTTCTACAATATTTAGTAGTAGCTAGTAGTTTGTGCAAGTTTGACAGGATTTTAGAAAAAATAATAATACAAGACGTAGTCAGCTAGACGATGAACTATTATTAATTAATAGTTATTATATGATGCAGTCACACATGTAGCAACAATTGTTAGTTCTGTTTGTTGATTCAAGGTTAGCATCATCTGGGGTCCTCTGAGGGTCAGCATCATCTCTTCTCAGGTGTTCTGGATCCAGACTGGAGCTTGTGTAAGTCCTAGTTACCACGGGATGTAAATCCTGTGGCAAAACATAGAAACAAAATAGACATCAATAGCATAGCTGCTGATCCAACAAAGTAAAATTAGTTTAACCCAAGCTAATGAATAAAAATGCACATTTGATCAGATACAACTACACTCACAATTTAAAAGATAAATTATTTGTATGCTTGGCGAAAGAGATGTGTTTTTAATCTAGATTTAAACAGAGAGAGTGTGTCTGAACCCCGAACATTATCAGGAAGGCTATTCCAGAGTTTGGGAGCCAAATGTGAGAAAGCTCTACCTCCTTTAGTGGATTTGCTATCCTAGGAACTACCAAAAGTCCAGCGTTTTGTGACCTTACGGTGCTTGATGGGTTGTAGTGTGGTAGAAGGCTAGTTAGGTACGCAGGAGCTAAACCATTTAGGGCCTTATAGGTAAGTAATGATAATTTGTAACTGATACGGAACTTAATAGGTAGCCAGTGCAGAGACTGTAAAATTGGGGTAATATGATCATATTTTCTTGACCTCGTAAGGACTGCTGCATTGTGGACTAACTCTAGCTTGTTTATTGACGAAGCAGGACAACCACGTAGAAGTGCATTACAATAGTCCAGTCTAGAGGTCATAAATGGATGAACTAGCTTTTCTGCATCAGAAACAGATAACATGTTTCGTAGCTTGGCAATGTTACTAAGATGGAAGAATGCAGTTTTTGTAACATTGGAAATATGATTTTCAAAAGACAAATTGTTGTCTAATATAACACCCAGATTTCTGACTGTAGAGGAAGTAACAGTACATCCGTCTAGTTGCAGATTGTAATCTACAAGATTCTGTGTAGTGTTTTTTGGTCCAATAATTAATATCTTAATAAAATCTTTTACATTTTTAACACACTCTGTTAGCTTAGATAATTGGTAGGTTTCATCTGGTCTCGTTGAGATATATAGCTGAGTATCATCAGCATAACAGTGGAAGCTAATTCCGTATTTTCTAATAATATTACCAAGGGGCAACATGCATATTGAAAATAGAAGGGGACCTAGGACGGATCCTTGTGGCACTCCATATTTTACTGATGATAAATGAGATGACACCCCATTTAAGTAAACAAAATGGTAGAGATCGGCCCTTGAATACCTGCATAGTTTTGTAATCGATCTATGAGTATGTCATGATCTATGGTGTCGAATGCAGCACTAAGATCAAGTAAGACTAGAAATTAGATGCAGCCTTGATCTGACGCAAGGAGCAGGTCATTTGTCATTTTTACAAATGCAGTTTCTGTGCTATAGTGGGGCCTAAAACCTGACTGAAATTCTTCATACAGATCATTTCACGTCTCCAATAAGCATTAATCAACAAATGACTTAAGTTGTTAACTTTTTAAATGTGGCTGACACTCCCTCTGAGTTAAAACAAACCAATATCCCGGAGTAATTAATTTACTCAAACAGTACACTGACTGAACTCCTGTGAAGAGAGAACTGAAGATGAACACCGAGCTGAGCCAGCTAACAAACAAAAGATTGACTCGTTCACGAGTCAAGAACTGTTTCTGTCGGACACGTCCGATTCGAGAACAGAGGAGCTGATGATACTGCGCATGTGTGATTCAGCGTGAAGCAGACTGACACAAAGAGCATGTGAACCTAACTGGTTCTTTTGGTGATTGATTCTGAACTGATTCTGTGCTAATGTTATGAGCGCGGGTAAACAGAAGGCTTGAATCAAGGGCAATCATCGCCAATGATGCCATTACGTCGAGCGCAAAAGAATGGTGAACCGTTTTCTTCAACCGGTTTATTGAATCAAACTGTCCGAAAGAACCGGTTAACGGAAAAGAACCGAACTTCCCATCACTACTGGTGATCCGAAAACCGATGCAACCGGTTCTTGACTCGAGAACGAGTCAATCTTTCGTTCATTATTTGGCTCGGCTCGATGTTCATCTTCAGTTCTCTCTTCACAGCAGTTCAGTCTGTGTGCTGTTTGAGTAAATGAATTGCTCCGGATATTGGTTTGTGTCAGCCACATTAAAAAAGTTAACAGCTTAAGTCATTTGTGGATTAATGCGTGCTGGAGACACAAACAGTTTAAAACTATTCAGTATGATTTGGTGAACTGGTTCAAAAAGATCCGGTTACATCGAATGATTCGGATATCACTAAACTGCATTTCTTTACATTTCCACCCAAACTGCATTTATCTAATTAAAAATACAATTGTGAAAGAATATTACATTTTAAAATGACTCTTTTCAGGTTTCTTTAGTGTCACATGATATTTCAGAAATCATACTGATATGCTGATTTGGTGTTCAGTTATTAATAGTGGTTCTTAATAATATTAATGTTGAAAATATGCTGCTTTATTTCTATTAATATAATACACACTCTCACACACACACACACATAGACATATATTAGGGGTGTCACGATTCTCCAAATCCTCGATTAGATTGCATTTTCGATTCTAAGGTCACAGTTTGATTCGATTCTCGATTTTTACATTGAGACAGTCATGAAGCTCTGTGTTGCTCTGGATGTCCAGCAATCTGTAGTCAAGGCAACTAAATGTGCCCTCTTCAGACCTTCAATAACTTTCTCTTTTACATTATTGTACATGGAGGGAATCACCGTAGCTGTGAGATGCGTTCTACTTGGGATTTCGTAGCGTGGCTCTAGCACGCTAATTAAATGCCTAAAACCGGAGTTTTCCACCACCGAATAAGGTTGCATGTCCGCGGCTATGAATACTCCTACTGCACGCGTAATTGCATTTGCACGAGTTGAGTTGCTTGGAAGTTTAATTCCAAATGAAGACGGAAGAGTAGTTTGTGTAGTTGTTGGTATAACAGATAAATCTATGTTTTTGTGGTGCCTGCGGAGATGCCCTGCCATGTTAGTCGTGCTGCCAGTGAGAGAATAAGGTACACGCACATAGCACAGCTTGCAAACTGTTGTTTTTTGTCGACAACG
Source organism: Carassius auratus (assembly GCF_003368295.1). NCBI lineage: Eukaryota > Metazoa > Chordata > Actinopteri > Cypriniformes > Cyprinidae > Carassius > Carassius auratus. Next base: position 5,467,665 of record NC_039284.1, read on the forward strand.
CGAACGTTGTCAACATAACTCACTGGAAATCCAAAATACTTCCACACCAGCGACTTCAGTGAAAGAGGAGGGGATTCGAGTTCTGTCGATGGGTCTCCTGCATCTGCAGTTGCCATGCTATCTTTTGAGTGGCTGTTAGAGGCAGGGGGCAAGGAACTCGACCGGAAGTTGAAGTCGGGTGGGGGCTGCCATCTTTTAGCAGAACTTCACTTGCATTCCCATTGACTCCCATTCATTTTGGCGACACTTTGACAGCGAATAACTTTACATCTGAGGCGTTTAAAGACTCCGTTTGTCCATTATTTATTTCTAAAGATACACGACAATGTATAAAGGGCTCCATTACCTTCTCTGTTACATTATGACCCCATATAAACAGTTTTTGTAAAAAATAGGCTAACGTTTGCGTCATAACCACTCGTCTCTCTGACGCATTACCGTACAGACAGGAGGAGAAGCTCGCAGGCAATTAACTTAATATGGCGTACTGGTGTTACATTTTAAAACACTATACAAAATAATTAATCAGAATACTTACTCCTGCTCACTCACGCCAAAGAACTCCCCGCTCAAGCTCGCTGTCTCTGCAAGATTAACGATGGCAGTTTGCACGCACAGCCACTTAGAAGATTTACATCTGCCAGACAGGTTGCTGACGTCGTCAAGCTTCGTTTGAGTCTGCGCGTCAGAAACGGACTCTAAAACTCTAAAAATGGGCTTCACTTGTCTCAGTTGAGTTCCAATGGGGTCGCTGTGTCCATTTCTTTTACTGTCTATGGTTAGAGGAGGTTGACTCGCAGCACTTCAACACACGTGTTTTTTTCCGATTGGCAAGTAACCAGACGCAACATGGGGGCGTGGCAGCATCGACGATTCCATTTTTTTATTCGAAGTTTGACTGTGACTTAATTTCGATCGATTTCGATTTAAAATCGATCAGTTAAAAGCATCATTGCTGAATAAAAGTATTTGTCATTTTTTTCTTGTTTTAGATTTTACCCCAGACTTTTTAATGGTAGTTCATAGTGAAAAATGCTGGATTAATGGCTGCTGAAAAATTTGCTTTGGAATTACAGTATTAAATAACATTTTAAAATGTATTAGAACACAGTTACTTTCACTTGTAATAATATTTCACAATGTAACCGTTTTTTATTTTGATCAAATAAGTGTAAGCTTGGTGAGCATAGAGACTTCTTAAAAAAACATTTATTCCAAACTGTTTGATTGTGTATTATTGAGATGTCTAGAAAAGCTTGGATTTGCACCACAATGATTGTGTGCCATGAACAATCTTTTCTTATCATACTTAACGTCCACTTCCTGTGTAGTGTCCAACTGTGGCTATGCTGTCGCCTGTGCTCTCTGTGTTCTCAAACTCTGTCCAATACACTGGCGAGGGGCTTGGGTCTGTCAGCCAGACCTGATCAATAGAGCACAGTGTAGCCAAGGTAACACAGTATTATCAAAAAGAAAAGATGATGGCTGATGATTATGATGGCCAAATTCAGTCCTACATTACATTAAAGCATCTGTTCTTCTAAAAAAAAGTATTGCATTGCAGTCTAAGGGTGTCTCTGGAAGTGTTTATGCATGTCACCTCATGATATTCACCTCACACTGTTTACTTTGTATCTCATTATATATTTTTTTAGTGGAAATCCACTGGTATAAAACTTGCAAGCGCGTCGCAGTGCTGCTTCCAGTCAACACTGGCCATTTTTACATTTGCGGTGATCTGTAGACCACTTCAGAACCTCTCCCAGTATACGATATAATTATCACGGCCACGACATCGGGAACCGGCCCGTTAACTCTGTATTCACATTCCTTTCTGTTAGCCTAAATATTTTCTGGCCTTTGTGAAGTTTCTACTCAGTGGCTGCTATGGACTGATGATTTAATAATACTTTTCCTGTTTTTAAAGTTCCCACTCCCACATGTGGCTTAAAATAAAAGACCATTACCACTGAATGCATTACCAAGGATTAAAAACAAAAAGAAAATACATTTTAAAAATCCAGCTGCAAAGACAAAGATGACTTGATGTGGTGCTTTAATTCAAAAAACAGGAGGAAGAGATACTCCACATTTTGGTGAAATATGGCATCCACAGCGGCAAAACGGCAAACCTAGGACTGGAGGTGGATGGATTGACCTTTCACCCTTACCATTCTGACATCATACAGCGGCTTAGAAATCTCACTCTTGCTTGATGTCAGTGTGAACTGCATCACGGACACGTCAGACAGCCACAGGAACCAAGACACACATCTGTGACCAGCGTCAGAGCCGACTCAACCTTTGCATATTCTCACAGATGAATATGAGTATGGGAACGTAATCAAAAGAGCTGCCTTTGTTACATTTAGTTGATTCTTTATAGACAATCTTACAGAGAGATTTTTTTTTTTTTGTGCTTTCACCTTGTTAAACAATCATTGCTTCTCACTTTAAATCCCATTTCTTGCCGTTTACAGAATATTTGCTAAAAAATAAAAATTAACAATTGATTTCAAGATATTACAAACATATATCCATCAAACGAGGTAACTTAGGCTACACGTCCTATTCAGTCAACAAACAATATGGGGTTTAAAGCTGCGAACCTAAAAAAATAATGAAATTATATGATAAAGCCAGTACATAAAATACTACAAATAATCTTAAAATTCAATAATGTTTTTATTTCTGTCGGGTCAGATTCGGCGGGAACCAGCTTGCGTCATGTCCGTGCGTATCCGGTTAGACGGCCACTCTAAATGGCGCATTGCAACAATAAATAGTGTTGTTTAGATTTAATCTCGTCAGCTAGCTATCATTGAACATGGACAGTACAACTGCAAACTTGTGGAGAATCATCCATTGCAGAGATAATAAGGTAAAGTGACAAAACCCCCAATCAAAACAGAACAGGACCCACAATGGACATGACTGCTCAAAATTACATTTTGTATATTTTCTGTTATTTGAACATTTTTTACTACTATGATAATTTGTGACTGATCTGTAATGGTGATATCTATTACTCAACCCATGTGATTCATCCGCACAGCTAAGCAATTTTATTTTTAACCACAGCTAAGGCTTTGATTCAATCTACTTAATCGTAATTGGATACATTCTTTGGTTTTACCTTGTTTTTGTGGTTGTACTATTATTATATTATATTCATATAGGCTTCACGTTGTATTCTAAGGAGTTTTAATAAAAAAAATATCATGGTATTACACAACAACTCTCGTGTATTGGGAAGTACAAGCAGCTGTTTTAGTTCAGATCCGTGTTACATAACACATTCATGTAATTTGGAAATTTGTATATTATCACTGACCTTTTTAGAGATAAATGTATTTCCCTCTTCCAAGGTTCAACCAAAATCAACACTGGAGAAGACCATCCCAAAATCCCTTAATCATAAAGTAAAATAAACTGCAGACTTTTAATAAGTCTGGCTCTGGTTACACCTGAAAGTTTAAACATTTCTCTGGGACCGGATTAACATGCATGAAAATAAAATAAATAGGCCAATCTCTCAATTTCTTTAAAAAAACTGGTGCTGTATATACGTTTTTACTGGGAATCTGAATTTATACTAATTAATCCCATATGTTTTTAGGCTTCCTGTTATGCATCTTTGTTTAATTTCACAGCCAAGAAAGAGTAGGCTTCGCTATGTGATGAAAGTGTTTCTCTGAGTCTTTTGCATTAAAGGGACAGTTCTATCATAATTGAATGATTTAGTTTTGTTTTTACTATTCATATAGGACACGTTTTCAACTTTAATAATAATATGGAAGGAAATATAATGAATCATATTAATAGAAGATATGAGATAGGCAACACATACTTTAATGTACAAAGTATGCAGACAAAGCAGCCAGCGGTCTGGTGATAAGAGAGAAGAACTGCAACACAGATTTTTCCACCACATATCTCATATTTTTCTGCAAGGGTTTGTTCACCTATTATGACAAATACTATTTACTCTTATATCAGTGTTTTACAATTACTGCTGTGCTATTTTTCACAAGCAACATATACATAGAACCTGCATGCAATTTGATTATCCATTGTAAACATAGTTTGAATGAGCAGGAATGAGAGAACATTTCTGTGTGTCTGTTTCTTTCAGTTCATGTCAAACTCCTGACTCCTGGTATTACCTGTGATCACTTCCATCGTTAAAATGTAAACCCTGCACCAGACACTCATCACCTTTATTTACCTCAGCAGTTTGAGCAAAGAGAAGATCCGTGATTTCTGTAAGCATGCAGCAATCGCTTCTTCCTCATCTATTTTCCGAGGATATGAAATCACAGTAGGAAGCTGTCCAGGTTAAAATGGTCTGTTTGGAGGTGTTTGACCCTTCACACCCACACTGTGTACCTTTTCTGCTTGTCAGATGTCTTTGTGCTCCATGTCTGTCCATGAAAAAGGTAAGTATAGGCAACAAAGATAATAACTTCATTGCTTTTGTTTTCTTAGAGGAAAGGTTCACCCCGAAATAAAACATCTATTATCATTTATATCACCTTATCACCTTCAGTGTTCCAAACTTAACGACTTAAATTCTATCATGGAACACAAAAATTGTTGTTATTTTCCATAAAATAAGAGCATATAGCAACCAGGAACCGTTAAAGGGGTCGTATGATGCAATTTAAATTTTTTTATTTCTCTTTGGAGTGTTACAAGCTCTCGGTGCATAAAGAAGACCTGTAAACTCACAAATCCAAAGAGATATTCTTTATAATAGTTAAGACTGGTCCACATCCCCCGAAACGGCTCGTTCTAACATGAGTCCAGCCCGGGGTCGTCACATGTGGTTGTCGCAAGCCCAACGGATGCTCCTACGTAGAATCAGCCAACCGTGCCGTTCTCAAGCCAGCCTCCACTCACTCAAGGCCGCGCGGTGTGTGATGTTGTTTCGTTGAGAAAGCGAAACTTCTTTGTTTGGCCTTCCAAAAGAGGACACAACTAGAAATCATGTTTATATCACATTTATAATGGCTTTTATGTTTATGTCTCTTTGCTCAGGCCGAACAGGGCATCACAATATGTTATGGGGCGTAACATTTCCGTCACACGCTTGAGGTATTCGGCAAATCACAACACACTGGTTAGCTGGCCAATTAAAGCACACCTCGCTTTTCAGACCTCGCTTAGATGAGCCTTGTAAAAATCGATGCATTTCAGAAGGCGGGCATAGAGGAGAAACAATAATGTACAGTATGTGGAAAATAATGTGATTTTTGAACCTTAAACCGCATAAACATTTATTTACACCAATAATGTTCTTTTTAGCAGCATCATATGACCCCTTTATACACCAAAAAGAACATAAAAGCACCATAAAAGTATCATCACATTTGTATTGTGCCTGGTTTCACATCAATGAACGTAACTATGTTTCATAACTAAATCTGACTCGCGAAGTTTGCATCTGAAAAAAAGAAATATTTGCAGTGATAACTACAGACTATATTCATTAGGGTGAGTAAATTATGACAGAATTTTCATTTTTGGGTTAAGTACAGTATTAAAGAAACTGGAAACCTATGAGGTTTGAAAGCAAAGAAATGGTTTTAGTCTTGGACACAGATTTTTAACCGCTACATGCACGTTTAGCTCATTGGTTCCTAAAACATCAAATGTCATCCACTAGTGATTTTCAAGGTAGCAATCCCTGAGCATTACACCACGTAACAGTTAGCAGGCTAGTTTAGCAAAAGCATGAAATACTACTATTCATTTTTAGAACTAAATACAGGACTGACTCTGACAAAGTCGGATAATGTTTAAACCAATGCAAAATAAAAAAAATATATATATATGCAGCTGTACATCTATGATGCTTCCTTTGTCCACTGAAGAGCCTGTAGCTAAAGGGTACGATGTCCTTTGTATGGATAATTAATACAACAAAAATGTTCAAACATCAGTTTTGATCTGCTGCAAGAAAGTCACTACTGAGGTACCTGTAACATTTTCATTGGCGGCTGCAAGCTCGGTAGAGTGTGTGTTGAACCTTCCATGACTTTTTGAGCAACAGCATAAGACCCGAGTACAAGCTTCCTGAGCCCTCTGGATGCTCTTTTGGGCACTCTCACTGATAAAACAATAGAGCGCTGGATCCGCCACGCAGTTAAAACTAGTAAGCAACAGAGAGAAGTGGTAGTAGTTGAAAATGTTCTCAATGAAGTCACAGTCCCGCTCAAATATGGTGCGTACCAGCAGAAAGATGTGGTATGGTGAGAAGCAAACCAGGAAGATGACGATGGTGCTGGTCACCAGGTACTTGATGCGAGTTTTCTGGGCAGTCTGTGTGCCTGCACTCTTGCCCACTGCTCGGAGGACTCGAAAGTACGACACAGAGAGGATTCCTAAAGGGAACAGGAAACCTATGTGAAAGCGGTAGTAGTTTATTGGGTACTCCCATGTCTTCATGGGGTAGTGCTCAAAGCACACAGATTGGTTGTTCCTGTCTCTGCTGAGCTCCTTGTGCCAGAAGAACACCATTCCTACGGCAAGCTCTTTGAGCCAGACCACCACACTGACCAGCGATGCTGCTCGTACCGATCGGAATGCCTTGAAGTGGAAAGGGTAGACCACTGCCAGGTACCGGTCAATGGAGATACAGCACAGAAAACCAATGCTGACATAGACGTTCTCGTAGAGCAGGAAACCAGACAGTTGGCAGAGCCACTCAGAGCTGCTCCAGTTGTCCCCTTGGAAGATATACTTGAGCCAGAGGGGCAGGGAGGCCAGGTACAGCAGATCGGATATGGTCAGGTTTAACAAGTAGACCCCCAGCTCATTTCGGGCTTTCAGTTGCAGCCAGGCATGGTACAGCGAGTAAGTATTGGCAGGAAGACCCACTAGCAGGACAAGGATGTACGCAACCGAAAACAGGTACTGGTGAATCTCGTAGCTTATAGTGCAGTTTATTTGCTCCTCAGACATGTTCATCTTTCTAACCTCATGTTCACAGAGTCTTATTCAACAAGTGTAGGTATGTTTTTCTAATCGACTGAGGTCTCCAAGTTACATTCCATGGATTCTATGGGAAGCAAACAAAATAGGATTTCAAATGATTAGTGTGTCCAGATACCACCACAGTATTCATACAACCCAGAAAATGCCATGATAAACTACAACTTTCACTGAGATTCTGATGTACATATTGGATGTTATGGAAAATGTAATGGTAATCTTTAAAAAAAAAAAAAAATCAAGCTTTTGATGACTTTATGATACTTGTTAAAAACAGTTTGGGGTTTTTCTCCGTTCACGCAGATGGAAGTTGTACTTCTGCATCCCTGAAAATGGCTTTCTGGGAATTTCATCAAGGGGACTGCCGAGTAACAAAAGTCTAATTTAAACTGAACAATTTTAAGCATACAGGAAGAGATATGAAGTTGAAGGAAGTGTAAAACTCTTCAACTGATTTCGAAATATGCCATATGCAATTGCACAATACGTCTTTTGCACTTGGCTTTAACACATGCGTAGGTGTTTTTTTGTTTTTTTGTTTGTCATTGAGCAGTTAAACCATCTTGAACATCTTTATATATCCTAATTCATGACAAGAATTTGAGCGAACATACGTTTTCAATTTGACCGTGGCCTGGTTCGCAGAATGTCTGGCTGATGAAGGAATGATAGCTATAGTGGGACTGAGACCTTGACTGCAATGAATACTGTGGAACAGATCAATAAAGCAGCGTGAACAACATGTTTCTTCACCTATCTATTAAATTCTTTTAAATGCATCCGAGTCATACGCGCTGCCTTCAGTAATACTGCTCAGACATGACAAACATCAGTATTTCTCAGAACAGTGTCTCAAGCTCATTTCAACCTGAAAAGCTGTTTTCCATAGATTTGCTTTTGTGTTCTAAGAGGTTACTTCAGATTATCTCTTCTGTAGGATTTATGGAGCCAGTTTCAACATCTACCTTAAATAGAGACTTCTCTCTAGAGTTGTCATTTCCCAATAAAACTACAGAGCTGATTTTCTCTATGAAACTTTGATTAAGTCTTATACTGTATATAATACAAGCGATTCACTTCCTGTTCGGAACGAGAAATTGTTTGGTCAGAGTAATCTAGCATTATGAGAGAGGCACTGTGTTGCAATGCTTTTAACCTGGTGAGGGGTGCTTTTAGGCACAACACTTTGTCTCAATAGTATAATAAATATATGAATCATTGCGAATTATTGTAACAGAATCTTATTTTTCTTTCAGCCAAACTGTACTATGATTGCGGTTACTAAACAACATAGAAACTAGAATTCGGTTGAAGTGTGCATCGGCTTCAAAACATGCCTCATCCAATCAGAATTCAAAGTCAGATCTGTTTTATGAAGCGCAAAACTTCACATTGATTCATCATTTATGAAAACTTTCAAATAACAAATTCTTCACTAATATTGTATAATCAAGCATTGGGGACTCCATGACTAGGACATTACACATGTAATATTCGGCACATGTAATATTCCTGTTTATTATTAATGTAGTGGTCTATTGCTCTTGTGCGCGGCTCATTACACCATTTGGAGTATGTAATTGATCGCATCATGAAATTGGAACCTTATGGGTTAAACCGTGTTCATTTATATTGGTAGCACATCTTAATAGCTAAATATGTCAGAATGATTTCAGAGTAGACTATGTTGGTAAGAATTGCTAGATTCGCATTTAAATTACACTATTAGAAAATATATAATTATACTACATGTGTGTTATAAATATGCTAGCAGTTGGAAAGCTTTAAAATAGTAAGCAGCATCATTTGTTTGTCTAGTTTACTACACAAATATCATGAGAACTATATATTCTGGCAAAAATACCAGTTATTATAATTTAGATTTTATAATAAGTTAATATGGGAACAATATTTTTTCATATTGTATTCCTTATGTCCTACTGCCAATAAAAATGAATAAAGTATGACAAAGTTAACATAACAATTAGGCTACCTTTTTCAGGTATAGGAAAATATATACCAGAATATACATTAGATTTAATGAAAGTACATTACCTTTAGCTGGCTGGTTTTAATTCTTCGCGACTCATTCGAGGTACTTCTCAATGTGATGAACATCATATCCCGAAGACCGCTCCACCGACTCTGTCATGGAGATTTAAATGCGATTCTCGCAGAAATAAAAATAGCTCCCGGGTTTCCGGGGTTGTCACGTCGGAAAATAGGGGGGAAAATTAATTGCGTCAACAGATTTTACGTGATGATGCGTACAATTATTCAAAGCGAAACAATCATCTCAAGTGTCTTGGACACAGGATGTGTCTCGTATCCTATGACCTGCCTGCACAGAGAGCACGTTTGGCCATCACAGCTGCGCTCCGAGTCAGATAAACCGACAAGAAACGCAGCTAGAATGTCCGAAGTGCTGTCTAGGTAGGCAGTGCCACAGCATAATCGCCTCATTGTTCATCTGCCTTTTGGTAATAAAGGTTATTTTATATGTGACAGATGTAGAAGTAAACATTTAAGTTTTTTTGTTAAGGTGAAATTGTTCACAGCGCCTTGACCGTGCGCAATGGAAAGGATTACAAACGCGTTTCGAACGGTTACATACCTTGAATACTCACACTTTGGTGTCCCATGACGTTTTTAACACTTTTTTTTTTGTGTGTGATTTTTTTCAGATATGTCTGATATGACTTATTTAACATAAATTTTAACTAGCATGGAGCAAATGTCCTATATATTCCCCCAGATTTTGTCCAAACTGTTACTGTAGCCTATGCTTTCCTCATTTACAAAAAAAAACGTCATAGAACTAATTTACTGAAACCTTAATCTCCAGACATATATATAAAAAACTTTATTACAAAGAGCAGTTTTTGGAAAACAGCTTTCTCTAAACAGGCTTCTATTATTCACAATAAACTTTACATTAAGTGTAAAAGGTTGTTAGGGTATCTACTCCTTACATCAAACACACAATATTTTACAGGTACTGATATATGTTCATGTGCAGTAGTGTATAAAAACAGTTGTATATCTAAAATCATTTAACCAGTAGTTGTGCACATTTAAACAGGACACTCTCCTTATGTTCACACACCCAATGTGAATACTTGATCCAAAGATATTTCTATGAAGACACACCATTGCCTTTGGTGATCAGCTCTTGCCCTTGACTTATGAATGCCTCAGTAGACCATAAGAAGTTGGAGATGGTGACACGAGATGGTAGAACAGCACAACTGACAGGGAACAAAGGCTGCATGGTTGGTGACATGATTGAGGGATCCTGGGATTCCATAGGCTTTTTTAACCTGCATGCCTCACTTAGGAGAAAAACATGTATAATGAGACTACTCCATTCTTCCAGTGTTCAACATCATCAGACTTAAGCATCAACCACGCCAAAACAAAAAAAGCAATTGTGGAAAAATTGAACACAAACACAAAAACAACCACACAAACAAGTGTCATTAATTGGTCCAAGGACATTAATAAATAAACCAATAAAAGAACTTCTGGTCATTATAACAGTTGTGCAGTGTTATAAAATCAGTGTGTTAAGAAAAAGAAAAAAAAAACACCAAACTGAGCTTCAATTTCTTTTAAGAACTACTCTAAATGCTTGTGTGAAACTGGGCAATATGTCCAGTAATCCAGACCCCACCCCCCCCACCCCTCAAAACCCATTCTCGATACATTCTTCCACCTTATATCATAAGGTGCCATCTTATTTTCATGTCCAACAGCTTTCTGTCTCTCTCTCTCTTTCTGGCTCAGTGTTGTGTGCTTCTGAAAAGAGTCTGAGCCGAGCCGAGCCAAGCCCAGGTCCTACACCAAATACATGGTCACCCACAAGAAGCAGAAAAGAGTAGATTGTTTGGTATGTCAGCAGGGAGTGAATGAGAGAGGCCACTTCCCATAATGGGTTCCTATGAGGCTGTCTCGGTGATGGACCTGTCCTGCGCCTCCTAAAGATGGATGCAGTCGCTACTCCGTAATTATCCTGGGAGTGGCTCCGAGCACACAGCCCAACGTTTGTTTTCCACATTCAGAATAGAACGTGAACTGGCCTGCCATGGAGCTGCGGAGAGCTGCAGAAATCAATGGCATTTGATTGGATACGAAGGGGAAAAAATACATTCAAGTGCCCCGTACATTCGTTTTCAGGTCAATCTGAACATGTGCAAGACCCCCAAACACAACTGGTGCCTTTGAAGCACCTGGAGAGAGATGGAGAGAGGAAGGACATTACCAGTCTTCCCAGAGCTGCTTGGGGCCTTCATGTGTACAGTGTAGTTTCACACGCGTTTCTTTACCGAGGTTCTACACACAGCCATACTCATACCAAACAGTCTGAGGGTCATCGCTGGGGTCGGGAGAAGCAGGTTTACTGGTGGGCTGCTCCTTGGTGGTGCAGCTTAAGTTCGCAGTGTCTGCTTTCTTCAACTGAGGTGACTCTGCCTGCCTTTGCTCCCGAGGTTCCTCCTCCAAATCCTTCAGCCTTAATGCTGATACGGCTCGCACCGGAGTCACCATGGCCACCTCGCCTCGATGTGAAGCAGCTCGGGTTTGAGCAGGTCCAGAACGGACTGCTCCTGCCCTGCTGCTACCACTACCACTGTATTCCCTTTCAGCCTGCAGTGACACAGACGAAGAGCGCACTGGAGGCGGACTAGCCAGGGACAACTCATCTCTTGGTTGAGCGAGAGACAGACGGCGGGGGTCCACAGACACGTGCCCTGGGTCTCCGGGCAGCGGTGAAGAACCAGCCAGCCTAGCAGACATCGGTCTTTCTCTGGCGACCACACCAGGCCTCCTCACCACCACATCATTTTGGCTGGGAGAACTTGCCTCTTTGCGGTAACTGTCCGGCCCGTTGGAACGGAGGAGGTCTGCGGAGGCCAGGCTGAAGGTACGGCTCAGGCTGGCGCTGCCGCCCACACTTCCGCGAGGACTGGACATCTGCGGAGGTGTGGACTGCAGTCCTGCTGCTCTGTTAGGAAGGGTTTGCGACTGAGAAAGAGCTGTGGAGGTCTCAATGAGCCGAATGCTTGGTTTGACACTGTGTCCAGGTTTAGGGGCCCGACCATCTAGTTCTGGTGCAGTAGTCTTGATGGTTGGCGTGACGTAATTGGTTGGGGTTTTAGCGTCATCTCGCAGAGGGACAGGTCGAGTAGATCTGGTGAAATAATCAGTCATCAGATCCTCTCGACTTCCTGTCTGCACCTGAAAGACATTTCAATCATCATAAATATGTTTGCAAAAGCATGTGGTTTTAACTGTGCACCGATTCCAGTATCACAATAGAAATCACTTGCAGGGTTCACCACAGGCACACCACTTGTGATGCCTAGGACCCCCTCTTCTTGTAAGGAACTCCCTTTAGTACAACAAAAAAAATGCAGCTATATATTTCCATGTATATACTGCTTAAGAACAATATTAACTGCAATAATATGAAGCCTCGTTTTTATGACTTTTCCATTGTCATTATAAAAAAGTGGAAATCTTATGCATTTGAAAAGCATTAGGAGAAATTATCAAATATTTAATGAAAATTGTATGGAAAATATTTACTTTATTCCAAATATGAAACGTGATATCAACCTGTTTGGCAAGTAGCTGAAACGTTGTCAGTGTCTCCATCATAAACGTTTCACACAGCACTCAAAGACATTATCTTAATAATCCCCAATTAGCAAACAACACTTCATGGTGCAGGGTCAAACAGATCAAATATAAGGCATCATTTATTTAGTAGCATTAATGTCTTTACTGATAATGAAATACATTTATAAAACTCCCTTTTGCTTTCCTCATTGCACAAGCATGCACCCAGAATTTCAATATGTTGAAAAAGATACAGGATATCTGAAGTGAGAAAATACACATCCTACGATGTATGATTCACCATGCGTTTTAAGATTCTTCTAATGATATGTGATTATTCTTCAAAAGGTCAAACCATCAAACAAACAAGTCTGCCAAGAAGTATTAAAACGTTGTTAGTGTTAAAACAACTTACAGTGGGTGGGGACAGGGCATTACTCTCCTGCAAGAACTCATGCAGGGTGACCATCTCACTGCCAGGAGACGACGGCCGTCGAGGAGTGGGCCGCTGGGAAGAACGTGAAGCAGATGGGGCATTACAGGGTAGGGTGAAGCTACGAGGAATCAGAGACGACTGACTGAGACGTGAGCCTTCATGACCCAGTCCAAAGACATCGTCGCTTGACAGACTGGCAGATCGGCCCTGCAGGCAGTCCAGAGAACCTGGAGGAAGGCAGGAAATTCAAACGTGAAATGTAAAATGTAAGAGTGTGAGATAGAAATGGGCACATTAAAGGTAGCTAATGGAGGACTGTGTGTGTCAATAATTCTATTCACACAGTAAGTATAATCACTGTCAGTCATTTCAGCATTTACATGCATTAGCCTGTGTTCTCACAACCCAGAAGATGGACATCAGACTTGACAAATTAGCCTCTGCTAAGCGCTGTTAGGCTTTTAGTTGACACTTTGCATTGTAATGAAATCTAACTTACTCCACACTGAAAGATTCTCTGTCACATTACTGTCTCCCTGCATGTTAACATGTCACCCTATGGTTTTTCTGTAAAATATAATGATATAATGATATCTTAAGTACTCTGTTTTGTATATTATAGTGAAACCGTTTTATTACAATAGTGATATTGTTTTATTTTG